>NW_008240037.1:666179-765446 GCF_000691975.1 Corvus brachyrhynchos
GGAGGCAGGTCTCTGCTTGGGGTAGCAGACAAATCCCTTCTTGGTCTCCCTTCCCACGCTGGCTGCCCCTATGGAAAAGATACAAAGCTCCGGAAACTGGAAGCCAGGAAAATTATAAGGTAGGTGAAAGACCATCTTGGACATTGCCTCGGGTGAGTCAGCCAACCTCCTGTATTGAAACTGGCTTTACAAAGCAAAAAAGAAGGGAATCATCATAGGCAACTCCCTTCTGAGGGGTACAATATACTGACAGGACACATCCACAGGGAATTTTGCTGCCTCCCTGAGGCATGGGTATGAGACTTTATTAGGAAACTCTCTGATCTGGTATGGCCCTCTGACTGTTACTCTCTGTTGGTTATCCAAGCTGGTAGTGATGAGATTGAAGGAAGAAGCCCTAGGGAAATCAAAAGGGACTTCATGGTACTAGGGTATCTTGTCAAAGGAATAGGTACATGAGACGTGCTTTCAATTCCTTCGGTTTCAGGCAGGAATATTTTGAAGCCCACTACCCCAACAGAAAAGAAATACTATGAGGGAGTTAAAGCCACTTCAGAAGTTGCTGCTAATGAAGCACGGTTCCTCTTAGTGTCACAATTGTATGTGTTAAACTGGATGTGCAAAGGAAATATCCTCTCTGTCTTCCAAACACTATGCATATTGAGGGCCAACTTCCTAGGAACTGGCTGGACGTTGCTGCCTGATAGGAAGCGGAGAATAAATCTCCTTTGGTTTTGCTTTGCTTCAGCCTTTGCCTTTTTTTTTCCCTTCCCCCCCACCCCTTTCCCTTCTTTGCCCCATTAAACTTCCTTTATCTTGGCTCACATGTGGTTTTTTAATCTTTTGTCCTATTGAGGAGGTATGCAAGGGCACCTTGGTGGGCATTTGGTAGCCAGACAAGGTTAATCCACCATGATAGCTTTTGAATAAAGTGAAGGGCAGATGGTAGACCTTGTCTAGGGACATCTAGACTCTAGTAGACTGCACAAATAAATCTTGGAGAGGTTGCAGTTTTTCAAAGCTCTGTGGTAAAAGAAATCTTAAAAAAAACCCAAAAACCTGTCTTGCAAAGACCACGTAAGTTTGCTGCAAATCCTTTTAAAATTTACCACTGAGAAATATTTAACAAAAAGAATTTTCATTTTCCTTTTTCTTTTTTCTACATCGCATACTCGTACAATGATATGAATCTTTTGTCAAATCTCCTATATATCAAGGTTCCTAAAACATACTAGTGACAGTGCTGAAATGCAGACTGTTTCAGTATGGCAGCACCTTCCCTTTTTCAGTACTTGAGCTATTACCTGAGTGAATGGTTGGCTGTCTTCATGTGACCAGTTACCTTGAATATGTAAATAATAATAATAATAATAATAATAATAATAATAATGCAATCACCTGAATTTACCAGCCAGTTACTAATTGGATGTTTGGTAGTAATTAACAATCGTACACAAAAGTAACTTCAGATAATTGGTGTGCCAATGTGGTTGAGGAACCTCAAGTGACATTGAGACAGGCTGTACCTGTCCCATAGATATGATCAAGGCCAAGACAGGGGTATAAGGGTCACCATGGCTGTGGTGGGAGAGGGGCCTCTTTTGTGATGGTGAAGAAAGCAGGCTGAGAAACAGCAGGAGAGCAAGGAAGCATTAAAATTGAAAATGCATCTTTGCAGGGATGGGAGGTTGAGGCAAGGAGAAGACAGAAGGAACAAGTGCCACCTGCAGCCTGCACATGGCTTTCAGCACAAAGCAGGCAACTGCCCAAGTGTCTTTGCCAGTCGTGATGGCACATTTGTAAAACAGTACTTGTGGCTCCTGCTGGCGCACCTGGAACTTCAGTATTACAAAAACCAACAAACTTGGAAACCCTTTTCTGTCTTCTTCTTTTCATCGAAAGATATGGGCTGCTTCTGAAGTTATTTGGAATATAGCGCGGTGGTGACTTAGTCTAGTGAGTAACTCCAAGTGACAGGATAGGAAGAAGCTTTGTAACTTTCCTTGACTTTCACCTGCCATATCTGCTTGGAAACTACTCAAACCTTTGAATTCTTTTCTTGACATAGTATGTGTTTTGTTAAAAAGAGGCAGAATAAATGAAGACATTAATTTGGGATGTCTGGCAACATTCTTCATTGACTGTGCTGAAATGTAAGATAGAGAATACTCCTATTATAGCAACAATGTGATTATCTGCTGACACTTTTATCCTCAATGGTAACTTTTTAATACATATTAGGATCCTTTAAACAGTGCAACTGATATAAGTAAATGAGTATAAACTAATTAAATTTTTAAAATTCTAACAGCAAGAATATTTACCAAATCTAAAGGAAATAAATTAAATAAAGAAATGTGAGTGATAACATTGTTCAACTTAGCTTTTTCTAAACTTTTTTGATTGGTTAGAAAGCCATTTGTAAAAAAGAATGACAAACCTAGGTATAATATACTGTGCTAAGTGTAGGAAGCTCTAAATTAAAATTCATTACATTCAAATAGTGATTGTTGTAAATATTCATGTTTTAAAATCAAATGCTTACACTTCTTCATTTTTCATCTCTGGCCATATGTGTGTTAAAGATGTTGAGTAATTCATCCATCACTTGGCAAGTTAACAAACCTGTGTTTACAAAATGTAGATCAGAAGGCAAAAATATCAGCTGGGGGAAAAACATAGTCTTAATCATGCATTTGGTCGTATTTTTTTTTTCTTTATTGGCTTATTTTTAACATTTATTGTGTTAAAGATTTCTGCTAGGAAAAATCAAGTGTGGCACGATGATTTGATAAATGTTCTGTGTTGAAGCTCAAAACACGGGTTTGGCAAAGCTTTAAAAATCTGAGTCTGTTTTTGACAACAAACTCCCTGTGTCCTGAAGCCTATGATGCCAATCTTTCAGGATAATTGAAAATGCAAGATGGTAACAGTCTTCTTTTTGGCATATTTTGTTAAATAATCCAAAGTACTTAGAATCTGTGCATTAATTATGAAAAGAAGTTATGGTATGGAACTAACAACCACCATGTGCGTTTTTCAAGGGAAAAAATTAAAGACTATGTTGCTTTTATTCACTTTATTCAAATTACTTTAACTTCAAGAATGAGTCAGCAAGAGCTCTCTAATTTTGGTGATGATATACACTCAAAGTTCTACACGATCTGAAGAAATGAGACAATGAGTATGGTATCAAATTTTTTAGTCAACTTACGAAAAAGTAATTTACATTGATATGCCAGGATTTCTGCGTTAGACTGGAGGAGAAGTAAAAGAAATAAAAAGAAGTAAAGGAGTAAAAATTGTCTGGTCTAGTGAAATTTGATGTAAATATTTCTAAGAAATGCAAAAAATAATAATGCTTTTTTAATAGAAATTAATATGTGCACGAAACAGGCCATAAGCAGGATGTTCCTCACAGATCAGAGCAGAGGATCTTTTTTTCCCCTCTCAAAATACCAGCAGGTATGCTCTTGGAGACCTTAGTAGTCATACTGTACTGCTAAAACAATATATCTATTTGCATGTATGTGTGCATATACACATGCACACATGATTTCAAAAACTTTTTCTTTCTCAGGAAATCAGAGGTTTGTTAGTAAATGTAACTTTAGGCTTAGGGGGTTGCTGATTTTTTTATTTTATAGAACAACACAGAAAGGATGATTATTTACTAATCTCCCTGATCTATGGATATGGTATTTCATGTATGTATTTCTTTAATATTGTCAAATGCCCTTAATGGGTAAAATTAGAGCTAAATACCTATGAAAAATCTTAGAGTTTGATTTTCTTCATCAACCACTGAGCTCAGCTGCATAGAAATGGAGTCAGGACCTTAAGATATCAGAAACTGATATGATAATGATGAGTGGGCATTGTGTCAGAACAGCTTAGCTAGAGACAAAAATGGTCCTGCCTTTGACCTGTTTCACTAATGGAGTAGCTGTTTATATGCATTTCATGTTCAGCACATTTTTACAGTGATTCTGAGTTCTGTTTATTAATATGGAGAAAAATACACTGGTTTGATTTAGCATTGTACTCTTGGAGGAAGTAAAAATTATCTTCAGTTATTCTGAAGATATTATATTACCCTCTGTTAAGGCCAAAACAGTTACTCATGTCTTGTTCTTGAGAAAAATGGCTACACAGTTTACAGTTAAAATTAACAAGAAGTCTTTGTGATCTTCTTTATGGCTGTTTAAAATACAAAATTTGTTCTACAATTATTTCTTGTGAATACTAATTATAACAATATACAAATACCTGCCTCATAGTTGGTAAACTCTAATGTAATAAGTCTAGTTCTTGCTCCTTAACTTTACTAATGATTGTAAAAGCAATGTTGCTACTTATTTGTAGCAGGATCTCCCTCACCTTCTGTAGATAAAAGAACTCTCCTGTTTTTAATTTGCTATCAAACACATTTTATTACTGCAAACTCATTAGTAAAATTAAAAGTGCTATCTTTTGCTATTAAGTAAATTAGTGTTAAATTATTTATAGGATAAGTAAATTAGGGCTCAAAGAGTGTGTCTTAGTCTGGGTCTTTGTGCATGCACTCTGCTCCAAACTCCCTCACAGCAATAGGATTGATACCAAGTCACAAAGTAGAGTAAACTAGGACACATTAGAGAAGCACTTCTACTCAGGTGACAGCTAACTAATCCTCAAGTATGTCTTGCACAAATCTCAAGTCACATTTCCAACCTGAGAAAAATCTTTTAGATCTAAATGATAAAATACTTCAAATCTCACCTCTATGCCTCTATTTTTCTTCAGTAAAACAAATAAATTGTGTGGATACTTGACTAAAGTTCTTGAAATATAATCCATGTTATTTCTCTAAGCTGGAGGCACAATATAGTTTGATTTGTGTTTGAACATTTTGAAGAATCTAGAAGTGATGAAAAGAAAATTAATTGCAGTTGATCCATGGTATTCTGTCATATACACATAAATAACTACTTTCTCAAAGTATTAGTATGGAGTAAGGGTTCTCTGTATGTTTTAATATATTTAGTTTGAGAACTTTTATTTGTGTTTGATTGTAGATTACTCTTTGGATCATTATGCTGTTTACTCTCCCCGAGACTAGTCAAGTAAGAAGAGTACCATCACAACAAGGCTGTGCAACTAATTGATTTTTTTGGTTCATTGGCTGAAAGAAACAATTGTGGAAATAAACACATTTAATGATTCAGATTTTCATGCTGAGAACAAAAATAAAAGGTTTAAATGTATTAAATATTTGATATTGAAATAATTACTGTGTAGTTCAGTTATGCCCTAAAAATTGGTATTTTGTTTAAAAAGTAGACCTTCTATGAACCTAATACCGATATTTGCTCCCCCTTCTTTTTATTGCAGTGGCAATAGTAAGAAGTTTGTTACTGTGTAGTTGCCTATGTATGGCTTTTCAAAAGTGATTCAGCTCTATTTCCATAAAATATATTTTCTATAAATTTCTGTTATTACAAAATGTTTTGTGATACAATACCCTTATCATGCCACTGTCATTGTAATAATAAGTGTGATTTTTTTCTCTTATAGACCCTTTTTTCCTTTGTTAAAAAGCAATTTTATTAATCACAACTTTAACACTTGGATTGCAGCATTAAGATATAATTTATTAAAATTTGTTCCAGACAGCATGAGTCATGCAGTCAAATATTTATTACTGTTTCCAACATTTTTGGCAGAAAACTGAATTTTGAAAAATAAGGAATTATTTTATATATATAATATATTGATGATATCAGTCTGTAAAATAGTTACAGGGTTGTGTGGATTTTACTTATCTAGACACAGTCTCACCTCTAGCATTCTCATAGACAAGATGATTGAGCATGAACTGGGGGGCAGACTAGGGTATAGACAGATAACTAGCTGAACATCTAGGCCCAGAGTGTTGTGATCAGGAAGCTGATCTACTTGGAGGAGAGTTCCAAGTAATGTACCCTAGGGGCTGATAGCAAGCCTTACACTATTTAGCATCATCATTAGTGATGGGACAGAAGGAGCCCTCAGGAAGTTTGCTGATAATACAAAACTGGGAGTGGTAACTGATACACCAGAGGGTGGTGCTGCCATCCAGAGGGACCTGAACAGAAGACCATTCCTCCTGAGGGAGGAAAGGACTGACAGGAACCTAATGCAGCTCAACAAACTGAAGTGCAAAGTCCAGCACTCGGGAAGAATAATGTATCTCTGGATGCTGACAGGCTGTGAAGAAGGTTCGCAAAATAAGGGATGATGGTGCTGATGGGGATCAAATTGAGCACGAGGCAGCAAAGCATGTTTGTGGAAAGAAGGCCAGCAGTCTCTGGGGCTGCACTAGGTACAGTGCAGCCATCAGGCCAAGGGGTACGATCCTACCACTCTACTCACCCCTGAGGAGGCTACATCTGAAGAGCTGAGTCTAGCTCTGGACTCGTCAGCACAACAGAGGTATTGGGCATACCAGTGTGAATTGTGTGAAGATGATGAAGGGCCTGGAGCATCTTTCATATGAGGAGATGCTAAGGGAAGTGGGGCTGTCTAGTCTGGCTCAAGTTTTACCTTATCAAGGTGTACAAATATTTGGTGGGAATAGGAAAAATGACAGGGTCAGGACAGATTCAGTGGTGCCCAGTGACAGGAAAAGAGGCAATGGACGCAAGCAGGAGGAAACACAGGAAATTCCATCTAAATATAACAGAACACCTTTTTATGGTGTGGGTGATGAAATCCCAAACCAGATTACATAGATGTACTAGACATTTTAAGCGCTACAGTTGAAAACTACTGTTTAACTGGAGGCTGAGCTAATGCTCAGTGCCTTTTCCTTCAAATCAGTAATATAAAATATGAAATTAATTCCAATGGATTTTGCAACCACAGGAAGAAGCTACTTGTTCTTAAATTTCACAGCATTTTATCTAGCTTATTTAGTGTTACTTGCAACACAGTTTGAATCAGTCTGAGCTGCTTCCTACTTTCACTCCCCAGTGCAATTCCAACTCCAGCTGCAAGTGCCTTCTCCTTTTTTTGTGTGCTAGTATTAGTGCTTTTTTATCCTTTGATAAATGGATTCAAAATGCCAAGCTGGAAGAAATCTAATCTAATAGAAAAAAAAATGCTATCTCATATCAAGAAACAGAAATGGATGATTTCTGCATTAAAGACAAGGCTTTATATTATAATTTTGTATTTATAAGACAGTGGCTTATAAAACAGTGGCTTATAAGCCCGGAACTGATGTGTTCTATTCTGTCCCAAAGAGCTTGAAGTTTTAAGTAATCTCCAGGATTAACACAAATGTAGAGACTTTCCCTCCTTCCCACCTGCCCCTGACTGCAAAATAACCTGATTCATCTACCTCTTCAGAAATCTATACACCCCCAAACCCTTCAACTCCCCTAGCTTCTCTAATATCTGACATCACTAACTTCTAGTCAAGACCTACTCTCAAAACTTGTCCATGTTTCTTGCCTTACTACTTGTCACTTGATCTGACTCAGTCCTCTAAGTCGAATGAAAAAAACCAGAAGTGTTTTAAAGAGGATGCACTCTTTTATTGGTGGTAATTCAATGCTTTTTCTCCAGTTGAAATATTTTATTCACTTGTGGATTTAGTAATCTATCTTCACAAAAATTACAAGATTGTTTAGATAAACAGAACATCAGTCTTATTTTCTCCAAAATTATTTTTCTTGTGAGAGGTGAATTTTAAGGGACAGTGAAGCATCAGTTCTGGCGATGCATATAAAATTATGGCACTGCAGAAAATTATTTATCTGAAGGAAAGGGAAGAATGTTGTTACTGCTTTTTGCATGGAGTGACTCTTGCTCTGTGAAACATCATTTACAGTTCCAGAGATAAATCAGCTGGGCTGTGCTCTTGCAGACATCCTTATCTTTCAAACAAAATAGTACTAGGTCGGTTTTAGTAAAGAGATATTCCCATTAATGTGTTGCACATTTTATTCATGCTGTTTATATATTTAAGCAGAGTACATAATAATTATAAAATAGTGAATAAAATTTTTTTATTAAATTTTGACAATGTTAATAAGGTTTACATGCATAACAATTAAACACATTGTATTGAGTTTGTCATCTTATTTTAATTCAAAAAAGTTTAAATAAAAATGTATTTATTTTCCAATTTTATTTCATGAAACTTAAACAAGATCAACACAGATCTTGTTTGATCCAATTAAAATTTGGATTCTTTCACTCTGGCAATGCAAATTAACCTAGTAATCAAGGCTGATCCCTCTTCTCAGTGTGTACCGTGGATAGGTTTTGAAATCTATGAAAATATGATCGTTTTGGCTGATGAAGAGTTAATCTTCTTCATAGTAGCAAGTATGGGACTGTGTTTTGGGTTTGTGGTGAATATGGTGTTGATGTCACGGGTATGTTTTAGCTGTTGTTGAGCTTACACAGAGTCAGGGCCTTTTCTGCCCCTCACACTTCCCCACTAGCGAGGAGGCTGGGGCTGCACGAGGAGCTGGGAGGGGGGTCTGCTGGGACAGCTGACACCACTGACCAAAGGGACCATATGGCCTTAAGGGCTTCATGCTCAGCATATAAAACTGGGGGAAGAAGAAAGAAGAGGGGACATTATTAGTGATGCCATTGTCTTCCCAAGTAACTGTTTGAAGCGATGGAGCCCTGCTTTCCTGGACATGGATGAACAACTGCTTGCCCATGGGAAGTGGTTAGTGAGTTCCTTGTTTTGCTTTGCTTGTGTCTGCTGCTTTTGCTTTACCTACTGAACTGTCTTTATCTCAGTATAAGACCTTTCTCACTTTTACTCTTGAATTGCCTCCCTCATTCCACCAAGTGAGTGAACAGCTGTCTGGGGCTCTGTTGCTGTGGCTCTGTTGCTGGGGAGAGATTCAAATTAAATCATTATTAACCTGTTAGTCCTTTACTTATGGATGATTGGATATTCCTATTCGTGCCAAGGCCTTTTTTATTTTATGAGAAAATAAGCAAAACCCAACCAATCAACCAGCTACCCACCCCCCAGAAAAAGAAAAAGAAATCTGTAGTTTATAGTGGTCCATCTTCAAGGGAAATTTTGTTTCTGATTCTGACTTAATGGACACTGTGACACAACTTCAAAAATCTGTGAAAATTTTCATTTCACTGAAAAGACAGGTCAGAAAAAATTGTATAGTTTACTGTGTCTGCAATCTATAATTAGTTCTATTAGTTGCCGAAAAAAAAACCCATTAGCAAATTTATATATTGTGAGGAAGTTCTAGCTTAAAAATTTTTCAAAAACTGAGTTTGGATTTTGGACATACAAGGCACCATTGATGTTAGATTTGTACTTCTTGGTTTGTATCCAGATGAAATCTGGGAGCACTTAAACAACAGAAAAATCATAATATTGTTGACATGGTTCTTAGAGATCCAGAATTTGTTCTACATGTACTCCATACTATTCAAATACATAAAAATGTATTTTTTCTTGGAGACCTTATGATTCATACTTAAAAGGAGACAACAATTTTTAAACTCATTAAATCATGCATGTTGGGTTATCTGACTAGGGAAGTGAATAGCAAGATCATGGAGTAGAAGATAATAAAATCTTACATAGCATTTAGGACACTTTTCTTCTACCTGGTTGGAAAAGCCTTCTGTTTCAAGCAGAAAGGTTTTTTTTCTAGGTACATGATATTTTTAAATGAAAGACCTTTAGTTCTGGATATTTCTTTCAGAAGAAATATCAGAAGTCTGTACAAAGATTGTTTGCTAACCTTTAGAAGACAATGAGAAGCCTCCTGGTTCTCTCTGTCTTTGCTGTTAAGTATCACTGTGTGATTTAAACTACAGTGGAAAGTGAATAGGAAGTTTTGGGGGTTTTTTTGTAAAGATAGATTAGGAAATGCCATAATTACTTTATGGAAGTGAATTGATTTGCATTTCTGTAAATCATTTAGTGAAATGTATATTAATGTAGAATTTTAGATTCAGTATGCACCCACTGAATTTAAATAAGTTATAAAAATTCTTGTCGTGAGACTAATTTACATAGTTCAGTGCATTTCAAACGGTTCTCACAATAGAATGTGTTATATATTGCTGTCAAATACAATGGTGATAACACTGAGCACAGATTAAGGCTCTACTGGGTAAGGTTTGATAGTGCAAGAACAAAATGATGGGATGCATTCTGGCCAATTCTGCATGGTTGAAAGTAAAGTAAATAATGCTTTTGACTTTACTAGAAAGATGACTAGATTCAGGTGTGTGGTAGTCCTACAGCTGGAAAAATAGAATGCTCTTTTGGAGGCAAGAAAAGTCAGACCTGTACAGTAAATATTAGCATTTAGCTACACAGCCAAGCCATGCTGTAGTTAGAGAGAGACTTGCCAGGTTTTGAGTGACACAAAACCCCTTCCATCTGACCTATAATATTCCAAATCAAAAATTCTAAGTGAACGATTTTCTGTAATTTAAAATTATCTTGCTGGAGGATTTAGTTATCATTTTGTCTGGTTTCCTTTTCATGTAAGAATTAAGATATAAGGTCAGGTAAGGTTATTGCAGACAGTGTACTATTTAATGGATTTATGCAATTTGCTAAATAAAACAAAATTCTAAGAAATTGAAAGCCAAACCAAGCCTGTGATTTATACGTAGACTCTCTGGAAAAGTAAATCCATGTGAGCAAAATTCTTATTCCTAATATATAAAAATGAAATTTTTCACATTGACATACAACTTGATTTACGTGTTACAAGGATTTAGCACTGTGATAAGGGTATTGTTGACATTAGAAAAATGCTATTTCTATCTCCTAAATCCAAGTACTCTGTTCGGAGGTTCTGTAACAGAATATTTCTTTAAAAGGTTTAAGATTTCATATCAAACATGAGATTGCATTTTCAGAGCCTGAATAAAATGGCAGCTAGTCATCTAGGTTATTTACTGTGTTCACTAATGTTGCTATTGTTTCTGAAATCAATAATGTTTTTTTGGCTCTCAAAATACAAGAATTGAATTTTTCATCTTTTCTTCAATACCAGCTAATGCAAAATTTCAAGTCTTCCCCCATAAAATCCCATGTCTTCTTATAATGTTCTTGAGGGTACAAAACACAATGAAAACAATCCTTCTAGTTCTGACTGAGATTTAATATCCTGCAAACAGGACTAGGGGATAAAATAGGTTTTGCTTACTTGTGCAGTTCTACAGCACAGATACTTGTATTTTTTTATTGTTATACATTATTTCTAAGCGTTCTTTATGACATTTCATCTTGACAGATGGATAATGATTTGCATAATTCAAATATATTTTTCCAAGGAAAATGAAAATAAAGTAGATTAGGTAAAATATTTAAAAAGTGATTATAACTTCTACAGGAAGTTAAGAATATTAAAAAGTAAAGATTTTGTGTGGAGGAAGCCGTATCATCTTTCTCTCAAGGAGTTTTGCTTTGGAAAAGAAAGAGATTTTCTTACAGTTTTTGGGCTATGGCTAAATAGGTCGTTTTTAACTCAGCATCTCATCCTATAGCTTTGGGCAGTAGTGAACATGTGCATGGCATGCATAATTTCTTTGTAATAGAAATACCTTCTTTTCTGAATTCTGCTATTTATGTTTCTCTTCAGAAACCCCTGCTTTTATTTACAGAAAAGAATATTCTATTAACCAACTTTCTTTTCAAGTTTTATTTTTAATTAAAAAAAAAGGGAAACTCAGACTGGAATATTGTTTGCACATGATTTCATGCCAATCCTGTAACAGTATATTTTATACAGTTTCATAAAATTAAGCTGTAAAGAATTAATAATGTCCACTAGCAGCACAAATAAAAAAGCATAACAGATAACTGCATATGTGACAATCATTACTTAAACAAATATATGCTAGAACATAGAATTCCCTAAATACACAAAAACAAACCAATGTTGTGAAGCAAACATTATTCCCCTTGAAAAATCTGAATTCCCTTTGTGTGTTGAATTTCTTAACAGCTTTTTCTTTCCCTCTCTAGTTCTCCTACACTCAGACTAACTAGTTTTTTCAGTAGGACAGCCACACTGAGGGCCTGATGGGTGAAAACTATTGTTCCACAGAAAGGCTCAGACTTCCTGTAGTATTCTACAGCTTTTGGTAGGTACTGTGTCATAATAGCAAGTTCTCCAGGTACACCATGTGGTTACATAGATGCATTAGAGACTGTATCTGTCCTATCAGAGAGCAGACGTACAGAACTTGAACATTAACCCTCAGAACTATCTGCAAAAATCTTCATCTCCTGGATCCCTTGATGCTGACACCAAAGATGGTTGTTAAGCCTTACTTTGAACCTGTACCAGTCTACATACCCCTGTACCCACCTAAAAAAGTGGTGTTCTTGTCTCAAGCAATTTTTGGAAAGAAAGGAGGTTAGATAATTACAAAGATTTCCAAATTCCACTTAAAACAGGAAATTATTTTTTAACCAAAGAAACATAGTCTCATCCCTAAGAAATATTTTTGTGACTGGACTCTGCAAATGTGAGAAGCCCCTTTATTTTCAGGAGTGGTCCTGAAGAGCCTCAGATTTGTTGTTTTGATGTTTAATACCCATAACATAATTTTCTCCATGCAAAAGTGTTGAACTGCATCCTGAGCTGTGTTTGCATTTTTGCTTAAATGGTACAACTTTCCCATCTCAGGGTGTTGGGTATGAAGCAACACCTTATGGTACTTCAGTGGACTCTCATTTGCTCAAAAGTCCTTTGAAATTCTAACCATGGTTACAGGGAGCAAAACTATCAAGAAGTTTGTCTACACTGAACAAAGGCTCTTAGGGATAATACACATTTTGATGGACTTCTGCTCTGTGTTTTTGTGGTGGTTTTGTTGGTTGGTTGGTTGGTTGGTTGGGTTTTTTTGCTGTTGTTGCTCTTTTTTTTTCAAATGAGTGTTTTTGAGATCTATATTCAGAAAATCATAAATATTGTGGGGTTACTGTTGTAGTCTGTATATCACTTGAGCACAAAAAGATTTCCCTACTATGTATAGGTCTTTAAGTTTGTTTATCAATACAGAAAATATTTTGCTCTTTTTTTCAATTTCATAGAATCCTGAAAGTATGTGGCAGCACAGCAGTTCTCTAGCTGAGTCAAATCTGAGAGAGAGCACATGTATGTTCTGCCCCACATAGCTCTATGAAATGTAAGAAAAAAGGCTTACAACTGGAAAAAAATCTCTAGTTTTGAATGCCTGGTGTGTATATAGATATATATATATACACATACATATATATACTTGCTGTGAGAATGTACATCTGTGCTATGTATTAAACACGATATACTGGTTAATTACATCTTTTTCATTTTTATTTAGAGACAGTTTGGTATGTGGTCTGTGTACTCTACTCCAAAGCATTCAAATATATCCCAGAAACTAGCCTTGGATAAAGGCAGATCCTACTTCCTGTCAAAGCTCAAAAGGTGGAATAGACATCAGTCAGTTTGGATTTTTGTCTGAAAATACGACACAAAATTTAATCTCTTTAGAAGATAACACAACAACAACAATAAAATCTGTCTTAATGACAATCAAAATCACCCATTTTTCTCTATCATTTATTTTGAAGTTATGATCTGATAGTAATTGTTCATGCCAGATACATTCTTAGAGGCATTTCAAACAAAGATTTTAATTATACTGGCATCTCTGAGTTACTTTCTGGCAATGACCATTTTTTGCAAATGCAGCATCTTTTGTGATGGCCACCCCACAGTTAAGTATCTCTAAATTTTATTTCTATTCTGCTTTCATATGCATAATTTCTTGTAAAAATCTCTGCATCATTTTTGAAATCAAAGACCACTGGGATGGGAAAATTCAGAGGACTAATAGCCAGATCAGTTTTCAACTGTAAATGAAGTTCATTCACTAATGACACACTACTTATAAGTGGTCAATCCTTTTTGTAAATTCATCAGTTCTTATTATCAGTTCAATGCATCATTATTAATATATATACAATACCTATAAATATATATATATGCACACACACACAATACTGTTATCCTTTAGCATTTCTATTATAATTTAGCTGTGACTATACCATACCATGGACTAGAAGCTGTATTGTTAGCAGTGATGTCTACTGTCATTTGTGCTTTTAGCAATTTAACAAGAGAATTCATAACCAAAGTGGGCTTTTTGACACATAAAATGGGTTTGTGGTGCCTATATCAAAGTAATTTAGTGACTTGGATATTTCCACCATAATCCTGAAGGACTGGATATTCAGTTGTTCTCCGATTATCCTAATCAGTGACCCTATTGTGGAAGTTAGTATTGTCTAATGTTTTACAGAAGTGAATCAATATAAGAAGGTAGGAGTATTGTTTCTGCTCAAAACTCATTGCATTTCAGATAAATGGTGAGCAGACACCCAACATCTTAGAGAGGGAGAATGTTTTTCTTCACAGAAGTAGCATCTAAATAATGTAGGATTTGGGATAGGGAGATCTTTCCAAGCATTTCCTTTTTTATTTAGTGTTTGATCTGACAGAGAAATCAAAACAGAACCTGGGTTATGGATCAGATAAGAAAACATTTCTTTCCATGAATAATATTCTACCTAAAAACTTGAAGAGTAGGTTAAATATTTGATTTCTGGGGATTTGCTTCTTGGGGGTTCTGCCTATGCAGGAGTCCTACATCCATAAGAATTGTGGACAGTGATTGAAGTCTTGTCTATGCTATAATCTAGAAGATAAGGTACTGGAAAGAGGGTAAAGTAAGTTGAATTCCTCTCATATTTAGGAAGGAAATGATCCATGAACACTGATTTCCTACATGTGTTCTCTATTTTTAGTGGCTATTATTATGTAAAAAGTGGACACTGTGGACATCATCATTTCAAAAAGAGTGACAGCTGCCCTCTATAACTCATGATAGTTATATGTCTATCCACAGTACAGAATCCAGTGCTCTGAATTCAGAGTAGATGAGCTTGATAGCAACCTCTTTTCCTGCTGTCTAAATTCATGAGGGAAACTTCCTCCTCCATCAATATGTCTGACTGGCAAACTCAAGGAGGCTCAGAGCTTAAAATTCAGGGATACTCTTTGGTGATGCA
Organism: Corvus brachyrhynchos; assembly: GCF_000691975.1. Lineage (NCBI taxonomy): Eukaryota > Metazoa > Chordata > Aves > Passeriformes > Corvidae > Corvus > Corvus brachyrhynchos. Next base: position 681,283 of record NW_008240037.1, read on the forward strand.
TAACTTCATGAGAGACAATAATGGTTGTGCTCCTAAGGGAGGTGTCTGAACTAACCCTCCAAATCTGAGGAGGGTGAGCAAGATAGAATGCCCTGATTCTGAACATGTGCCTCTGTGACACATTGAGAATATTTGGCAGTGGATTCTATTTATTTTGCAGTGCAATGCAAAACTCCTCTAACTACAGTCAAATACCATAAAGGGCAGAGCTCCAAACCGGAGTTTATCCTACAGTCTCAGTATCCCTTATCTTTGCTAGTACTAAACCTTAATCCCAGATACATTTTATCAGAGAATGAAAACATTTAGGCTTGGTTGGCACTGATTGTAAGTGTTCACACACCCTCCTTTTGCCCACTTACCACACCCAGCCAAAGCATTTGCTCAAGAATAACCCATAAGATTTCTGTAAGCACCTCATTTGAATATTTATTGCAGTGATATTCAACATTTACATAACTATTATATGCGTTGTGTAGCACTTCCATAAGAATGACCTCTGAGGTCAGCATTTCTTGACAATTAATGACAATCCAGAGGAGTTTGCCCCAAAGTCATTGGCTGTGAGAAAATATTAATCCCAGAGGCCATTATCTATAAATCATGCAAAACTAAGAATATATAAAGCACTATTTCTCTACGTCTTCTGTATCTCATGCTCTCTATGTGATGCTCTTTAGGTAATTTTCTAGCAGTTAATGACTGGTGCTCTAACAATAGGAAATCAAGGCTTCTTTTTTTACCATTCCATTACCCCTATAATAAGTTCTGAAATTCATCTTCCTTCCTTTCTTTCTTTCTTTCTTTCTTCCTTTAACAAAATCTTTGTCAGTTACTGATTGAAAAGCCCAAATAATTGGCATTTTAAGTGCCATCTTAACATTGTATCTTGAGTTTCTTTGTTAAAGTTAAGATGAATGAATAAGCAAGACTTGTTTTTTTCCTTTTCTTTTTTAAAAGCTTGCTAAAAAAACAAACCAAAAAACCCAAACCGAAAAAAAACCCCATACCAATTTCCATGTAACATATCTTAGTTCAGTGCCACATCATACAACTCTCACTTCAATTTAGTGTCTGAAAAATGTCTTTCTTAGATATCTTTGGTATCATATATGTATCAATTTGACTTTTTTTCTTTTTCTGAAATTTTTATAGCTTGATGTTTAGGTTGTGTACTGTTCTTATTGTGACTCCTTTGGATGAATTTCAGCTTGCCTATTGATGAGTACTAAATCAAAATGTAGTTTAGCTCTGTGGCTATGTGTATTATTTAATATCTTTCTTTTTCCTTTAGTATTTTAAATGTTTTAGATTTCCTTGAATTATGTGTTATAAATTTCCCATACTAACCACACATATTCTGAATTTTGTCCTTGACAAATGTAACTACTCCTGGACAAAACCATTTTACAGACCACTTTAATATATTTTATCACCGGAGGAATATTTTTGCTACTCCAAATTTTGACATTTCTTGACAGTATTCTTAGATCTGTATCTAACTGTGAAGTTTTTGCTAGACAGTAACTTCAGGGATTTACATTTTGCATGGTGGTACAAACCATTTTATTTCTTCAGTTATTGATGGAATATCTCTATCTGGATATTTTAGTAGCTGGAGATCCTGTTATTTATTGTTCTGAGGTGTGTTTTGAAGATTGAGATCTGTCAATATAGATCTGCATTTTTTCTCAGTGCATTATTCAGTTACTTTTGTAAATTGCCTAAAATCTTGTGTTTAGTATTCCAATACAACAGTGTAGTAAAACGAATTCAAACTAAATTCCTTTCAGTGCACTAGAGCAGGGAACATACTTCACTATGCTTTTTTAAATAGATCGGTTCCATTTCATTCCTCCTTACTCAGTGGTTTATTTAACATGTGTATTTGGAGGTTATTATTGACTAGAAAAAAACCACAGGTAGTTAAAAATAATCCTTTGCATAGTGACAGAAAGATGGATTTTATTCTTTCTCAGAATTCTTGCAGTCATGTCCTATTCTTCAAGAAAATGTACTTTCCTCTTGATAATCTGAATTGAAAAATGGTAAAATTCTTCAAAGAAAAATTAGTATGATTAACACTGGAGCAGACATTACAAAGAAAATGTATAATTTTTTTCTTATTTGAAGTATGTATTATTGAAAATATCTACTTATATGAAATAATTTAAACACAGTAGAGATTGGTTTAAACTTTAAACTTGCAGAAAAATTACCATAAGCTTAGCATTAAAAGTATTAAATGTGTGCAGGATGAATGGAAATGGGGAAATGCTCTGAGCATGACATAAAATGTAATAATACTGAGTGTTTAATGACAAATAAATAAAAAATTAAATCATACAGGAAATAAAGAAAATACTGTGACATCTGATTCAGAGATGAACTGTAGCCAGATGCTTTCACAATTTCAGGATTTCAAAAATACAGAAAAAGGAGCTTTACAGTGCGGGTAGTTAGCTCCTTTTCATGCTACCCCCATACCATGCAGGTGGAAAAGGGCCAGAAAAATTGGATGTCTGTTATCCTCAGACATTATCTGGAGTGCCCATTGAAGGAATATCATGGTCTTTGATATTTAAACACTGCTTCTTCATGAAGTTGAGGAACAGAACATTAAAAACACTTAACAGAAGTAGCAAGATATAAGACGGAAAGATTCACCAGGAATATACTTTAAAAAGCTATCTGGATGATTGATAAGTTGAAATTGTCAGTGAACTTATCTGGGTGAGATTTTTAGACTATGCTAAGAAGATACAGAGCACCTATGTTTCTCAATTTATTATAAAGTGAAGAGATAAACCTTTGAGCAGGTTTTGAAGAGAGAGAAAGCCTGGAATTGTATAGTACATCCCTAAAAATACAGTGGATAACTATTGATGACTTCTAAGCAAGAACAAATTACATTTTGAAAACCCGTTTAAACAAACACAGTGCAAGGCAAAATGTAATGACCTACTAGCAGAAAGATTTGAACATCCAACCTAATAGAACTTTTTTTGCTAATAACATCTAACTGAAGTTACCAAAATCTTGAAATCAAAATCTTTAATATAATAGCTAGACTATAATATTTCATATTCTTTCAATTGTTGCTAAAACTTCAGGAAAATTCCTACTTGCTTATTGACTGTCTCTAGAGGTAGTGCATTAGGATGTAGAATGCCTCATATAAAAATCAACTTGTGTGCAGATAGGATGTTTTGAGAAAGCCCCTAAAGAACCAATCCATTTGGAAATATATTCCTTGATTTCCTGATGATAGGTCTTTTCCCAAGTTGATATTTTTCCTGTTTAGATGAAAAAAAAACTGAAAAAAACCTACAAACAAAAAAAAAGTTGCTCCTTGTTTGATTTAATGCATAGAGTTGTAATAAAGTGAATGGTTTGGAACAGTGATCTTCAGACTTTTAGCAGAGTACAGATAACTTTTAAGTAATAAAATTTATCGTGATTCTAATGAGTTCTTACCACAGTGTTTATTGGAAAACATTTTCAAAGTGATATATTCTGCAGGTTAGCTAGAGGCTGTGAGTTTTGGATTGCAGTCCATTGATGCAAACTACAAATATTGAAAGGTGATATTCTGTGCAGGAAAGGAACCAGAGGGATTCTTAGGGAAAAAGAAACTAAAAACCATTCTAGTAAATAAATCCAAGTTCCAGAAAATGTTGCAACTGAATACTACTATCTGAATTTTGCTTATCAAATAGATTGGCAGATTTGCTTTGAAACAAATTCAAAAGAGGTGCAAAGCAAATTAGTCCTGGATTGAAAGTTCAGAATAAACTGATGTTTGCTTCATTAAGCACTTGCCATATTGATACTTGGATAATAAACTGTTAACATGATTAAGATATATTGCTACAACCAAGGAAAGGCTAGATGTGAAGGAATGCATTTTGTGTTTTACTGGTGTCTCATTTTCAATTGTACAGGAAGTTTGCTAGAAGCAGGAGAATCCATTTAAAAGTCATGTTAAATTACAGTGCTGTTCTGTCTCTCAGCAACTGGTTAATTCAATCAGAACACAAAGATTTTTCATCATTATTTAATTTGCTTAATTTCAGGGAGCTGTTGTCTCAGAAATTTTCTCATCGTTCAGCTCTGTGACTATTGCATTCATGCCTTGTGCTATTCTTTCTCTGTCATTTCCATTTCAATATAGATTTTATAGTTCATTACCTGTCAATCAGTTTTAAATGGTACAGTTTCCATTTTATCATGTTCTGTAAAAGTTGCATGCTTTTTTCAATGTGTTACATTTATTTCAGTTTGAGCTCTATTTCTCTAAGCACTGTAGCTATCTATAGTTATATTCATTTTAATGAGTATTTATTTTAGCAAATGCAGTATTTGGTTTTACATTGCATTTATTTGGCATGTTGAATCAAACAAGTGAATTCTGACTCAACTCTGAAACTCTATATCAATTTTTTCCATGATATTTTTATTTGTCACAGAGCTCTCAGTCTTCATCATAGCTTCCTTAAAATAAAACCAGCAAATTAACACAGAAATAAATACTTCTGTACAACAAGTTCCTGCTTTTTGTTCTGAACCTGTGGATCATGCCTTACCTCACAAAAGAGCCTCTGCAATTTCCTGGCCAGAAAAAGTGGCTTTAGTTATTTAGTAAAAGATACTTCAGTTGACATTTTCTGCTCACATTGGGCTACGCACAGTATGCCATTATGTTGTGGAGAGACAAAAAGGTTTTTTATGTCTATTGATGCATGAAAATCTGAAGTTGAAATGTATCATGTTTGTTTGTTATTTGGATTGCTGGTAACATCCTGAATTCTCTGAGAAATTTGCAGGATGAGATTGTGGACAGTGAAAATAGTATACAAATTAGAAGAGTCATGAAAATATTTTTAATTAGGTAAAGTCAGTATCTATTGTCAGTAGTTAAGAATATAAATTCAGTCTAGATGTGCTCAATCCCAGCAGTGCGACCAAAAACTGTTGGATGTTTTGTGGTGATTGCAGGTTATTTTTTTATTTCTGTCCCAAGACAAGCATGCTACTTCTGTTTTCCAGTGGTAGAGTTAATATTTTGTAAAACTTAAAACTTTCCTCTTGCAATTGTAAATGCTTGGAGACGGGGATAACATGGACAGTTTATGGGAAAAATAGAGGTATATATCAGCTGTTGGGGGATGTATCAGTTCTCCACTCAGTTGCACAGATCGGGTGAAAATGGAAGCTTGTGCATATACGTTTAATGAACAGTCATTCAGAAACAGCTGTTGTTGCCTTCATAGTGCACTGCAGCATAGCAACTATTAAAAGAGTTGTTCTACTATTGCTGCTTGCTGTAGTGAGTCAATATAACTGCATTTCCTTGCTGTCATCTATATACACTTACCAGCAGTAAACAAATGTCTTCAGCCTTGACAAAGAACATCCATGACTTTTTAAAAATATTTGTTATTTATACTGCCTTTTTTTCCATAAAGGAGTATTTTCTATTCAACGTGTATTAAGCTAGTATTTTTCTGTTTTATGATCAGTATTGCTGCAGTGCATCTCTCATTGTCCAGTCCTGAACATTGTCACAAAAATTCAGAAATTTTTACTGAAAACATACTGTTGATCTGAAATGTAGACTCACCCAAAGTGCAGACATTGAAACCATTCTACTCTCCAGAAAGAAATAAAAATTAATTTACTATTGTGTTTTCTGTTCCACTGTGCAGCGAGAGAAAGATGGCATGATATCTGCTTCTGATTATAATTATTAAAAGAGAGAAGCACACCATCCAAAAGGGAAATAAGTTAGCTGTTAGGCCTTGACCTTTTTCTAATCCACAAATGGCAATTCAGAAACTAGGATTATGTGTTGTAGTCTGGAAGGCTGCTAGCTAAAAATGTGACAGAACTTAATTTTTTCCCATGCAGAACGCCTAGAAAATATAGATGATTATATATATAACATATATAATAGAAATATCCTAGAAATGAGAAAATTGTATGTAGGACAATGCTGCTTTGGATATCACATCTAGGTCCATAATGGTGAGAACTGTCCTGAGAAAGCACACGGTTGTGGCTGCAGATATCTCTAAGGAATTGCAGTTCCAAGGGCAAGACTCATGTTTAGTGTATATACTGATGTGAGCTCATCCCACAAATATTTGATGGACATAATGAAATCTTTAAATTTGCCTCAGTCTTGATCCAAGTCCATATATATGTCCACACAGACACTATTTATTTTACACACTAATTCTTTTCCAGGTAGGCCCTGGTCTATGTACAGGCCTGTCTTTGCATAAATAATCTTGGAGACAAGCCTGATGGAATTATGACAATATTTTCATAGTATGGTGAAGTGCATAATTGTTGCCTGCCTTAGAGTGACTATCAAATTTCTCATCTCAGCCTCTTTCAAGGGACTAGGTTTCAAATTTACATTAAACAACCCAAATTATAATTTCTGGTGACTGAGTTATGGCTATCATAGGCAAGGATTCTGCCATCCTTTTTTTATTGTATTTAAGATACCGCCACTCTGTCACCCTGGCTTTGTCCTTCTCAAGACCTCTTTCTCACAAGAAAAATTAAAGTTAGTTTGTCTCAGAGTAAACTACTAGATGACTTTGACTTAGAGCATATTTGCTCTCTAGAGAACACTCTTATAGACAGCAGAAGAAATTTTAGTACATCTACTTGACACATTAAATCGTTGCATTTGTATACTGGTGCTGTCATAAGTCACGTTTCCCAGCCTCAATGAAATTTCCAGTTCAAAACTAAAGATGTGCAGCCTGTAATTTTCTTCTGTTACAGCCAATTTAGCAGTCATTGTGGCTTTATGTCTTCAGGTAAAAGATTAATCAGCATTCTCACTCCCCTGGAGAAATTTTTGAAGGGTCTAATAGGCTTTACCTACAGCTAAAGATCTGCTTTCCAGTATGATATGGATAGGCTCTTTCAGTTCAAAATGCAGGCTCTGCTAACCTTGAATGTTATGATGTCTCCTCATTTATCTATCAAAATAATTTTCAGTAGCTACGATTTCTACAGGAAAGCTTAGATCAGATACAGGGTCTTAAGTCCAATTCCCCTTGTGTCATTTCCATAAGGAAAAAGCAACATTTAACAGGCTTTTCAAGGTTTTCCAGAGGAGTTTTCTGACTGCCATGCCTCTCCTGAGTCTCATGATTTCTCAGTAAATACGACTCTCTACACACTAGAGTATAAATTCTCACTGTCCTTTCACACTGGAAAACCTCCTTCAGGAGGTTTCTCAATGTCCTTGTGTAAAGGCTGAAAGACCTCAGGGGGTGTCAGTGTCCTCACAAAAGTTACCATCCTGGTTATCATAACATGCAAATGAATGCTATCAAACTGCTAGCAGAGAACCTCCCTTCTTGCAAGGGCTCATTTGGCCATTTTAAACAGTGGCAGTGGCTTCTCTGTGGAACACTGCACACTTGGCATTTGCAGAGAGGCCACCAGGAGCTCTGTTCATACTTATCCTAAGCATTATGCACTTGCTGAAGCATCCAGTGATCATGCTGCCTTTGGGAGTTATTCTTCAATCTTTGTTTAATTAAGAACTCTAAGGGTCCTCCTCCAGGTAATTGTTAGTTGCTCCTCTTCTCAGTCACCCACGGTGTGAGTGAACATATAGACAATTACTTCAAAGATATTTACAATACTCCCTCTATCTCTCATTCTCTCAAAGTCTTACCTAATTTGCTGTATGTTTTAAGAGGAACTGAAAAGAAGGGACAAGCTATGCCCTGTATTTATGGCTATCATTCAAGGAGAGGAGCACGAGGAAGGACAACACTAATAGAGATGATTTCCAATAGTATTAATCAGTGCATACTGACATTGTGACTGTCACACAGATAACACATCTCAATGAAGAAATGCTATAGATGTGTATATCCAAACACTCTAGTTACAGGAAAATTGGTGTCTTAATTTTGTAGGGGAAAACAAAAGATGTCTTCTGAGTGCAGTGTTTTTTAAATTCCAGTTTATCCTGCTGACACTGTTTCCCTAAACATATCTTTAGGCAAATTTTTATTTTTTATGGACGTTGGTGCAAATATTCTTATAAATTTACAGATAATCAGACCAGTATAGCAAGTAGATTTGCTTCGTTTGCACGTATCTGATGAGAACTTATGTTTATTATTCATATAGTACCTGCTTTTAAGATGACAAAGATGTTAGATCAAATACAGGAAGACCTTCTTTTAAGCTAAGCAGCAAACCTACCTTGAAAAACATGGAATCAGTTAAATGCTGCTTAAAGTAGTGTAAAAAAGTGATTGACAGGAAAAAAATAGAAGCAATCTAGATATAAGTGTGACACATTTGAAATCAACATATATTTTCTAATATCTTTTTTTTTTTAGGAATATAGTACAAATATTGGAAAGGAAACATCTAAAATAGAGCTTAGTGCCTAAACACAATTATGTCATATAATCTTAAGTCTGTTTCATAGGGTAATTAAATTCACGTTAGCTGTGTTTTTTCCTGTGCTGTTGAGTGCAGGGTTGCTCTTCTCTTTTAGAATCATAAATCTCCTTCTCACTTCTGGTGAACATTACTTACTGTCACTTAAATCCATTTGTTGTTGTGAAAACTTTGTCCTTGAATTTGAATAGCAATCCTCCTTCCCTACTATTCAAGTTCTTGAGTATTTAAGGACAAGTATATTTTCAGACAGTCTTAATTTTGGTCGGCTAAATATTTTAAGCTTTTACCGTAGGATCCACTTCTAAGATCTTTATTCTTGTATCAACCTTCCATTTTAAGTTCACTAAATTCTTTGGTCTATTTCCACATATACATTCTCATTAACTTTCACACATTTCCACTTATATTCCACTATGCTCTGGATAAAATCTGAGAGAAAGAATACAATTAATAATATGTTGCCTTATCCTCAGTGAAAAACTGATATATGCCTGTTCTTTCTTCTTTATTTCTGTAGTGACAAAATCCTTTCATATTAATTTCCTATCTTTTTTCCTTTTTGAAATCTAAATCAGTCCCTTTTTATAAATTGTTCGGAATGGCAGGCACACCGAGGATCCCAAAATGATTTGCAGGTGCCATATAGCCCTGTAAGTCTTAAACACAAATTCTCAAATTTTTTTTCTCTAGCTACAATTTCCTGAAATCATTGAGTCACTGCTTATGAATCAATATTACCTGGAAACACCATAGTCTTGCCCATATTAAGTAGATTACATCAACCCCTCCAAATTCATGCTTTTCCATCTTTCTTGCCTAAAGGGCTCAAAGCAGCAAGTAGTCTTAGAGAGTGTCCAAATCAAGCAGCAACTTTTGATTTTCATCCATCAAACCTTGGCTGAAGTCTGTTACTCTTCACTTGTAAAGCAGAATCATATTTAGAGGAATCATACATGAAACTAGGTTTCCAGATTCCCCTTTAAGGTGTCTTTAAAATTTATCTGATGAATATTTCAAGCAACTCCATCCATTTCAACACAGTGGATAGCTAAGATTTTAGGCACTGCCACTGCTTTGAAGCCTCAGCTTTTTCCTTAGAGTGTGTTTTCTGTATACACCATGCATAGAACTTGACCTGTGAGCTTTGAGACCCAATTAATTAGTGTGTGTGTTCTTTGTTTTGGAAGGGTTTTGTTGTTGTAGTTGGTTTGGTGGGATTTTTGTGGCTTTTGATTTTAAGTTTAGGGTGCCTTAAATAATGAGGGAATTGTGGCAGAATGGTCATTTCATTGCATACCCACAAGGAAGGTTGTTGCACATGAGATTCTTTTATAAGGCGTGAGTGTACTGGGTATCACTGTAGGTCACTTCAAGTTCGAAAGAACTAAACTTGGTGCCTTTTTTTTTATATCACCTATACACAAAAATTCTAGTGGGAATGGAATAGATTATTGGGCTGCCTTTTGTCTGAGCAGGAACAATTTGTTTTCACTTTGAAAGAAATCCAGAAACTAATAACAAATATTCAATATAAATGATAATTGGGAGAGAAACCCTTAAAATGGGAAGAAAATGATTTGTCAATGTAGGCACAACCACAATCACTATCCTTCCCTCTCTCTGTGAAGAATGTCTTAAAAACTTATATACAAACTGGGATAACTAAACAGGAAAAACATTCAAGCTGTCTCTAGTAATATTAAAATCTAACTTTATCTGTATCCTGACCTGTTCACCTACAGCAGATCCTTGTATTAAAACAATAAAATCTCTTTTATAGTCTTTTCTCTGAATAATTCTAGTCAAGGCTAACTATGTTACATCAGGTTTTCCATCTTTGCAAAATCTTATATTTTTTATGAGCACAAAAATTAATTTTAGCTTATTTTAATATTTTTGAATGGCTTATGCCCTAGCATAACCTTCCAGCTGTGAAGATTCTTCTATTATTATAGCATTTATTCTCATGCATTTCAATAAATTAACTAGTTTCTCCATTTTGTTATTTTATCAAATTCTCTTTGTTGTTTATTTCAGATCTCTTATATTCTGACTTTGCTGTGTTGTGTGTCTGATGGTTAATCATATTGGTATCAAACCTTACTCTTTACTTATTTGCACAGCGATCCCTGAAAAAAAGCCTCTACCCTTTACTGTAACCTCATGAACGTGATTTTCTACATCCCCTATTATAGCCAGGCATGGAATTTAGAGTTGCCTTCATCACTGTTCTCTCTTGTTTCCTGTTTTAAAGCTCTTATAAGTCTCGCCACACTGGATCCCAAAAAGACCACACTCGAGAAACAGTTGAAATCTATCTAAAAAGAAAAAAAATTCCTTCCACAGATGCTGGGAAAAATCAAATATCTTCATAATTGCATCATGACTCCTATTCTCAGGCCACCTGCTGAGCTTTACTGATTTGCTGCACTGTATGATGTATTCACAGAGAAAACATCACTTGTGCCTAAAATTCTTGAAAGTCTTCTTCAGCCAGATGACTCAAGGAGAGAAATACCTAACATATCAGATCCATCTTGTGAATTCTCACTGGAGAGAGAGAGAACTCCTTTCTTCTTCTTGCATTATACAAAGGAAAATTTTTGTAAAAAAAAAGACAACTGATGTGCAGAGACAGTAAACATTTATTGATAGACAGACAATCAAAATTTTTTTAAAAAAACAAAGAAAGATGCCAAGAAGATGCTAACAGTTCACTTACAGTGATGTGAGCATTTAAGAATCAGTTAGTCAATTGCAGCTCCTTATGTATAAACAAACGAACAGGTAAAAAATGTTATATGCTGACCTTCTACCCCTTTCTCTGGCTTTGTTCTGGCCTTCACTCCAAAGTGTGGTCACAGTGAGTTGTCAGTGTTATGAAATCATTGTTGAAAGAAGTATGACATCCACGGAAGAGGTTCTTTCCCCTCACTTGTGGGCTTAACTGGAGTTAATCTATTAAGTTTGCTGACATGGTCTAATTTATCATTCTTTTCTTATTTACTCATAAAGCTGATTTTTTTTTTTTTTTTTTTTTTTTTGGTATATGGTGTTTTACATGTATGAGATATTTGTTCTTTTCTTTCTTTTTTATCCTTAAACCAAGTTTAACCCAGCTCAAAAGGCTGTTTGTCTGCAGTTACTGCTAACCTCTTTTTAGAGCCCTTAGGGTTTCTGGCACGATGCTGTGTTTGTACTTTCAAACATGGTTATTATCCTGTACATTTAGATATCACTTCCTTTACCTAGGATCATAGATAACTCACTCTCCACAGAGCAATTATCTGTAGTTGCTGTATAATAGTTACAAAAATGCATAGATAGTATTCTAGCAATAAATGTTCAAACATATAATTGTGCAAAGCTAAGCTAATATAAGCAAAGCTAATATAAGTTAGATAGCTGTTACCTGGGTGTAAAAAAATCTGTGATTCTCTGGAAATCCTGAAAAACTAGCAAGTTCTGGGTCCTTGCACTGTTGAGTTAATACAAAGTTTCTGATCCTGTTTTTAGAGACAGCAATGTCTTCACTGGAGTATACGCTCTATAAATTGAGCTGTTTCAGAATCTTCATTCCTGCCTTTATTTTGTCATCATTGCTGTGATTCTCTAGTTTTCTGTCATCTATTCTTTTTCTGCTATCATTTCTTCAACAACATTCATATAGAATCCTCTTTTCTTTCTTAGATTCTGATGATTAGTTCTTTTCTTTTATCAATTTTTTTCCTCTGCTGACAAGATCTTCCATTTTTTGTTTTATTCTCCATATTTAATTACTAATGAAATCTGAGTAATAATTGAAAATACCTATTGCTTAAAAAAAATTGCAATAAATTATTCCATCAGTCTGCAGTGGGTTTTGTTGTTTTGCTGTTAGTTTCAATCTATTCCTGTCAGGAAAGCATGAATCTAAATTATTAACAGTCTAATAATATATTGCGCTTACTATAAATAACAGTTATTAAAATGTGCTGAACTATGACATGAATTTTTATTTATGAAAACATAGCTATTTAAATTTTAGAGCTTTAAAAAGGCTGTAAATATCTGATGCTTCTTATATTTTTTAATCTCAATTTGGATATGATGGTGAAGCTTGAAGCATAAGACATAAATTACTAACAAAAACTTTTCCAGGTTCCTTTGTCATGGACAAAAATAAAAAATGTTATATAAGGGGGTTTACATAACTGGAACCATTGATTTACTAATACCACACTATCATTCTTGGAAATACAACTCAAAATGCTTCAGCTTTGAAGATTAATGCATAGCTTGGAGCACCACAGCAGTTCAGATAGCAGTTGTTATGAAGCCCTCTTTATTGTGTCAATAGGGCAGAAAAGATTAAAACAATAAAAAGAGAGTGATGATTCTGAATTCTTCCATTCTTCTTATAGCTCAGTCAATACAACTTGGTTACCTTTGAAGCTTTTAATATTCCAAAATCATCCTTAGTTATGTTTTATTATAAACAGGAAGAGAAAGGTTGTGAAGGGGATCCTATGAAATATAAGTTTTATCTTGAGGCAATTGCAAACAGCAGACAATAATAAGTAAGAGTCTATGTTTTTGATAGAACTCAAACTAAGAAGTATTATCAGTGTTTTTGTGACTAGCTTTCAGATAATGGCATTGCTGCCTCAAGTGCTTGTAGCCTACTGCTATAAATAATGAGAGGACATAAAACAAATGCAGCCAAGTAGCTCAACCAAGGCATAATGTCTTTTGGCTACTTTAACTATTTGAGTTTACTTTGAGGAACAAGACAAAAAAGAAGGAGTATGACTGAGAAATGAAAAAGGAATTAGAATTGTGTGTGTGCAGAAAACTTATAAAGAAGCTTTATTGTTCAGGCTATGAATTAGTTCCTGATCATATAATATTGCTTGTGTATGAGAGTGCCTTTTGATGTTTGTTTGCCTATGGAAATTTTTATGGTACTATCTAACTTGGTGTCTGAGCATTTCACAGTAAGCAAAGTGAAAAAGTTCCTTTTGTGCTTCTATTTTATATAGCAAAATCTGAGCAATGAAAAACAATAAAGATACTTCTTTTTCATTTTTTTAAAGTTGCCTGAGCTAAAAAAGAGTTTCTGTTTGCCCAAGTTTCAGCTGTGGTCTTAATGCACTGACCCTCTGAAACATCAGATGAAGGTAATGCTTATCACTCATCTTCCCAGGTATTCGGTCTAATAGCGAATGTGGGATGAACATGAAGGCATGATGGGGCATACTGGGTTTCTAAAATTGCATGGTTAATATGAATGCTTGAAAGTGTGAGGACATAATGCGGCCTTTCAGAGCAAATTAAGTTTCGAGAAGATGTGAGCAAGACAATTTGGAATACTTTAGAATTGCTCTTGCCATATTTTCTGTCTGCCTTTTTCATTGTATTTTTTTCTAATTTCCAAATTTCATTTAATTTTTTTCCCTTTGTTTCCTCCTTGAACATTTTTTTTCATCAGCGTGGGTAAAATGCATCAGAAATTGGCTAGGGTGTTGAGAATGTTTTCTCTTAAGAGAGCATGTGCAAAATAGCAGGAGAACATAAAACTTATAAAGCTAGGCTTTCTTAGAATACTGACCCAGACAGGTATTTCTTAATTGTAAAACCTTAGATCTACTGGCTAAGAGAGAGTGAAAGTAGGGAGAGTTGTATACAATCTGTACTTTTTCTAGTGTGCCGTTTCAGGATGAGTATTTGCTCCACTGTTTTTGTCCTTTACTACAATGCAAGACAACAGCTGAGTGCCATCACACTTCAGCTGATGCACTCTGAATCTCTGTTCTGCCTATTACCTTATGCACTTCGCTGGTCACCTCTGTCCTATTCTTTTCAATGGTTTCCCAGCCTCAGCTTGGCCATGATATTCTTAAGTTGATTTTCTATAAGCCCCTCAGAAGACTCACGCTGAAAAGTTCAGACATTTGGAGGAAAAGAAAAATTTAATCTTTCTAGAAGTTTCTATCTCATTGAATTACAGCAGCCAGGAAAGACAAATAAGCAGCTTTTTGACTTTGCTGCACAACCACCCCTTTTTAAAGAGGTACAGCAAAACCTGGTAAGCAAACAAACCAAGGCAAAACAAAAGGACAGTCATGATTGTCTTTCATCTGATCTTTATAAAACATTCTTATTCCACTATGTTCAGTGAAACAGATGACAAAGTCTTGCAAAAAGGAGGAGGCAAGCTATGGTAACAGACCACTCCAGTGGTCACTCTTATCTATCTTTACACAGCTTTTCAGTAGTGCAGATCCTAACCATCTAAGAAAAAAACTGTGTGCTTTTTCAGATTCACACATCAGAAAAAAATCAAGGTTTTACTCGGGACATTCTCTCTTTTGCTCCTGAAGAGAAATCCTATCAGCATATTCTCAGATGCACTTTAAGCAGAGTGCAAAAAATACTAGAAATGGCTTGATTTTTTATTTTTAGTCCTAGGATAAGTTGAAGCAATTGAGGAGCAGAAAGAAGCTATTATACATTGCTGGATTTGCTTTGATCAGCACCTTCTTTCTATACAGTGTAATAGAACCTACTGCAGTTTTCAAATGATAAACAGAGCACCTGTATGATCTGGCTATCAGTAACCTAAATTTCACTGCAGACTTTGGTTTAACACTTTTATACTGAACCCAAATCAGAAAATGTTTTGCATGATTTATATCTTTTTCTTAACCTGGAAATATAAGTTGTTATTTCAAGGTACAGCCTAATCTGTGGCTGAACCAGATAACTTCAGCTATAGATGAACCTGAAGTGGAACAGGAATGTGGAGGCCACCCCATAATTTCAAATATTTATTCTTTAAATCCTTTTTATGTCATAAGGGGCATCAGGAGGAGTATGATGTTAGTGGAAGGAGGTTTCCTCCCTACTTGTGGATCTACTTGGGTTTGTTCTTTTTCTTTTTTTAAACAAAATCCTCTTGTTCTTCATTAATTCACATTTTCATTTACATTCAAGTTTTAAGATACACATGGTATTTTATATATGCTGGATATCTGCTGTTTTTTCTCTGTCTGATCTCTAAGACCAGTTTCACCCTGGTCAAAAAGTTATGATCATTTAATGACAAGTAATTATTCATTCATGATGATGATTATAGTTGTGTGGCCTCTATATTTTTCTGTGCTTTTATTTTGAAGAACTCTGTTAACATCCTTTACTTATACCTTTGGGAACCTTGTGTTAAGATCTGATTACTGAGAGATGCCTCTGACCAAATTAAGGTGCAAACGAGAACATATGCTGAAGTCAGTAACACAGATATTATTTAACAGAGAAATAGAAAGAAATAGAAAAGTGATGGGAAGGGAGGGAGGGAGAGAGAGATCAAGAAGCAGATAGTCACCACCCATGGATTCTGTGGCCTCTTGCTGGTCCTTCTTCCCCCTGGGCTTCTTGGTGGTGGGGGTCCTGATGTTCAAAACTTTTCACTAGTTATACATTTTATCAAATAAAGAAATTGATGCTCATTGGCTACACAGTTCTCTTATGCTACTGGTTAAATGATTTCCTCACTTCTAATGCTAATTAATCCCGTGCCCAGTCCTTCTCTTCTTTTGAGTTGGAGGGTTTCCTGAGTCAGTGGGTAGTGAGGTGGTGACTATCTCCCCTTGCTGAAATTACCTTTTACCCAGTCAGAGCCGATTTCAGCACAGCTGCTGAGTTGACTTTCTTTGTGACCCATAGATTCTGCATTCTTTATGTCCATTATCAGTGATAGATCCTTCTCCCTCAGCTTGTTAACCTCCCCCTAGGTCTGAGATAACACTTGGACATCTTTTTCTTATCTCAAGTTCCTGTTAAGGTGGCTTAAACAATCCACAATGAAGTGACACTGCCTACAGAGAAGACTAGGATCTTTTGTTGAAGGCAAAAAAGAAATGAAAAAGTCTGAAAACCTGTCCATGTTCTGCCATTTTATTATTGTAGAATGGATCCATCTCTCCAGCAATTGTCTATGTCATTTCAACTTTCACCAACTGCACATTCTACCTTCTAAGAAAAAATTGCTTTTCATTCACCTCCAAAGATTTTTTTCTACATTATCATTTTATTTTGGGTCAGGACTACATTTTCAGAGCAGATCTCCCCAGTCACACTATTTATTGTGCTTTGGTTTATTCAGAGTGGTCTCAGCAAGCATAAAAACTAGCTGTTTTTTTCCTTTAGCAGCATTAGATTGGAAAATGCATTTCAGAAGCACATAGTCCTATTGCTAAGGTACTTTCAGTCCATGAACCATACTAAATTTAAGCTGAAGTAAATCCTGATGAAGTATATATCCTGCAGTCACCATGTCCTTAGCACCAGTTTTCTCCACAGGTCTGCTGTTATTGAACTATGCTAGCTGATGCTGGAGGCACAGCCGAGGATGTTTGTCCTGAGAAACAGGAGTTTCCAAAAAGTGAGTCTTTTGGCAGTCCTGAGAAACTCTGTTTGTTGCTCCTTTTGCACTGCAAGCTTCTAACTGCTTTCTCTCATTTAAAACCTCAGTCCAGGAACTTATTCTATCCAACCATGCTTAATTACTGTCAAGGAGCAGGACATCACTCCCTCACACCAGCCTCACAGACAGTAGTTAGAAGCAGTAAATTTATCTAATCTCAGCCTTGTGATGTAAAATTTAACATGCTAAAAATAAGAGATAGTGAATAACACAGAAAGACAATAGGTATTTTCTGACACAAGTGAAGTTCTTTCTGGAAATAAAAATGTGAACTTTACAATTTGCTAGATTGAAATATTGGAGATGATGTTGCAAATGACTTAAAACTCCCAGTCTCTTTTAAGAGTTTTGGATGAGTTGGATATTATGATTCAATTGTGAATAGATGTCATGCTGTGTCTATTATGTATGTTTATACACACAAATACCCACATTTCAAATTATATATATAATTCTCCATAGAAAATGAAAGCACACACAATGTGTTTACATGGGTTTGCAACTTAATGCACAACTCATAATCTATCAATTAATTTGTATCAAACCCATGAAATTTGTGTCAAGCCTCTTGTGAAGCTTTTTCTGTTTAATATATGCTTTGATTTTCACTAGTATTCCTATGCAAGGGGAAATGAACATGGAATGCTAGTAACATCATTTAATATCTAACAGTCTCTGTCCACGCATTTCTTATACAAACATTTAGAGAAGAAACTTGAAAATGTTCATTACTTGAAAATGAAGGTTGTTTACTATTTAACTGCTATTATCTCCCTAAGTACTCTATCAAAACACATTTAGACTTTTCTCACAAGGTTCTTATTTTTTGTGGGTAGTCAGATTTCTCTTATAAAACAGATGGCTGAATGGTGATTCAGGATGATAATTAGTCTTTTTAATAATGATAATTAGTCATTTTCCATCTAACCTTAGGTAGACCCATTCCTCTGAGATTATGCTATTCATCTCTATACACCAGCAGATACTCTCTAAAAGACTTCTGTAATGAACCCTTCAGGAACAAAAAAAATCATGATTAACTCTGGTATAGAAAACACATGAAATCGGCAAGATGCTTAGCAGCACTGTGGCATTTTCAAGGAGTGATTTATATGTTTCAACATTGTCTTACTGTGAGGACTCTTCAAAGAGAAGTTGGAAATACTTGCAAAGGTTCAGGGAAAGCTGCTAATTTGTTGGACCTGTGGAATTTGCTTTGGAATGTGGTCATTTATCAAGAGATAAAGTGAAAGGGAGACAATGTGGTTAAAAAGAGAATTCAGAAGAGAATTCTCACTTTTTTTTCCTCCTATTTTGATGAAAAATTCCATCTTGGTTTCAGAGACTTTTGTCAGTCAGCTTTCATAACTGATATATTTTTTACAGCAAAATTTAGTCTTGATGAATTACCAAATTATAATTACCACTGCTCCTCGTTTAAAAAAAAAAAAAAAAAAAGCTCTTGAATGCTGAAATATTAGAGGTGTACTAAAACCAGTCCTAAGAATGTCTGTCCAGTTCTAGCTATTCAGTTAGTCAAAGTTTTTTGTCTAGTCTGAAGCAGATATGTAATAGTAATATGTAGGTAATTATTACTTAAGGAAAGGAAAGAAAGTTGAGTATCTTGATATTTGTATCTTTTGATAAACTCAGATAAGAATGAAAGAATCACTCTGACAAGGTAAATAGCAGTACTTATGTTTTGAGTAGCCTTGGTTCTACTATTTCTTGCAATACTAGAAAACATTTCTTAAAGAGAATAATAGATGTTGGGAACCTGGTCTAAAATGCATATTTGAGATGAACTCACATTTGGGTTAAGTATATAGATCAAATTTTATTTTTAAAGATAATAAGCATGGGGAGAATTGGTTCTGAGAGGTTAAAGAGGCTGAGCTGGAGGGAATGTATAAATTGGAGATTGATGCAGAGCAAAGTGTGGTTTGAACCTTTCCTTTATCCTTTCAACACTGCAGGGAGAGTCAGATAATTGACAATTTCATGGATGGCTTCTAGTCTTTTTAATTTTAGAAATTTAATGTCATGTTTATTATTTTCTTATTAAATATAAATACTGTGGCTAGAGCAAGTACTATACTTCTTTCTTGGCATGCTTGTACACGTTCTGAGGTTATTTCAGCATAAGACTTATACGCATTGCTCACAGGAGGTGATTTTTAAAGGATAAGGGTCAGAGGTAGCAGCTAATAGGAAAGCATCTGTGTGAAAGGAAGGCTATTTCTCTGCAAGAAATACTTTCAATTTTGTTCTAATCCTGACTCTCTCTATTCCAAAGTCGTTATTATGTTTCAAAAGATACCTGGCAAATATTTTAAGGCAACATATGAATACCTTATCATTCTGTACATTGGTCAGATTCTGAAATGTGGATATTTAAAATTGTGCTTATAAATCCATATTTAGACATCACTCTTGCAGTAATTTCCTTTTCAAAGGTGCCAAAATGAGCCAGAATTTGTATTCCTGTTTTGAATTACCTACCTGGGTAATTCAGAGGAAGTCACTTTATTTTGTGTTTCTGTAAGCGTATGGAAGACATTTGCAAAGTGAAATAATGTCGCTATAAAATACTGCATTGTACTGGTGTCTAGGTCTATTCTAATTAACTTCAGATTAGAAGACTGTCTATGGGTTCATTTGTTGTTGTTGTTGTTTTTTTCTTGCAATGCTTGGGAATTGAAAAGGCATTTAGTCATTCACGAAGATCATTCCTTTCTAACTTAACTATTTATTCAGCACAGCAATTATTAATGAATTACAGACATACCATGACCTTAGTTACAGTTCCTTTTGTCACATGTATAGTTGCAATATGAAATATATAAAAAGAAAGTATAATCATGTCATGGTTTTGCTAAATTATGCTAGTTCAACACTAGTCTTTTATTCTAGACACTGAAATTCACATGCTCCAGCCAACATGGACTTTATGGTAAATTTTGAGACTTGAAGTGACATGCTTTGATATTTATCTATCATGAGATCCACTAGATCTACTTCTTGGTGATTTCAGTGTGGACATCTAGATCTCAATTAATTATCCTAAAGTCTGTTTCTCTAAAAGGTTTTACTTTTTTTTTTTTCCACAGATCTACCTTACACTCAGGAGATTCACAGTGTAGAAGTGACTATTTCCTTTTACTATATATGGAAGGTCTTAAATGACTGCTTTAAGTGACAAACTTTTATTAGAATGACGATTTTTCTCATCTTTTATATATGCTTCCTTTTCTAGATTTTCCCAAGTATTTCTGCATAGCTGGCTATCAAAGGAACAGAAATCTCATACTGTGTCAATAAAGCATGTTTAGAACATGTTTAACACAAGTCCAATTGCTCTTATGTCCGCTCTCCTAATATTCTCTAAGCCTGAGAACTGTCAGAATGCTTGACACAGAGCAACTATCACAGGCAGAAACCTCATATAGCTGTTACCATGATTGATTTTTTTCTAAACCTAAAACTACAATGCACTGGACTGGAAGGGACTTTACAAATCATTTAATCTAATCCATTCTTTGAAAGGCATCTATATAGCAATAACACATAATTTCTGGAAAAATCTGGCAATAAAAGCCAAAATGAGACACGGAGAAAGAATAAAAGATTTCCACTTTGATAAACATCATCAATTAGACTGTACCAGCAGTATAGAGTAAGTAACAGAAATGTACAATAAAAAAAGGACAGACAAAAATGCAGAATAATAATAGCACCTCTATCTACCTCAGATGAAGAAAAATATGTATGAGCCATTGCTGGTCAAAAATGTCTGCTCTTAATACCACTTTAAAATTGTCTGCAGTTGCTTTAACATTAGACATAAAATATTACTATCATAATCTATATTATAATTTAGAAGGAGGAAGGAAGTACTCTAAAATATCAACAAAAATAAAATGTCTGTTTACAATACAGAAATCATCAGTTGTTCAATTATATTATCTTGGTTTTCTAAAATATTAATAATGCTATTTTTAAAGTCTGATATCTATTGTGACTAGGGTTTAGGTCATCAGGGGGACTCCAAGTGTGGCTTGGAGAGATGAGAAGATGCCAGAAACTCACCCCATGTCTAATAGAGACATTTGCAGCAGACTCCAAGATAGACTTGCTGCGGGCTGAGGCTGAGCACATTAATAATGGCAGTAGCACGTCCAGGATAACAGATTTAAGGAGAAAAAACTGTTGGGCAACAGCAGCTGGAGAGAGGAGTGAGAATATGTAAGAGAAAGAGCTCTGCAGACAGCAAGGTAGGGGAAGAAGGAGGAGAAGTATGTGCTTCAGGTGCCAGAGCAGAGACTCTGCTGCAGCCAGTGGTGAAGGCCATGGTGAGGTGGCTGTGACCCTGCAGCCCATGGAGATCCACAGGGAAACTGAGATCCATCTGTAGCCTCTGGACAATTCCATACCGGAGCAGGTTGATCTGCTCTGAAGGAAGTGGTGACTTTATGAAGAGTCCATGTGGGAGAAGGCTCCTCGAAGGTTGTGAAGAGAAAGGATCTCATGCTGGAGCAGGTTTGCTGGAAGGACTTGTGACCCTCTGCGGGTCTCAGGCTGAAGTGGCTTATTCCTGAAGGACTGCACTCCACAGAAAGGACCCAGTGGAGCAGTTTTTAAAGAGCTGCAGCTCATGGGAAGGATCCAGTTTGAAATAAAGGACTGTTTCCTGTGGGAGGGGACCTCCTGCTGGAGCAGGGAAAGAGCGTGAAGAGGAAGAGCAACAGAGACAAAGCAATATGAATTGGCTGCAACCCCCATTCTCTGTTCTTGTCCCCAGGACAAGGTAGAGAAGCTGGGAATTAAGTTGAGCTTGGGAAGAAGAGAGGGGTGGGAGGAATGTATTTTTTAGTGATTTTTTTTCTTATTTCTCATTATCTTACTCTCTTAGATTTGCAATAAATTCAATTATTTCCCCAAGTCAAATCTGTTATTTTATAAAACTAGATCCATAAATATTCTTGAATGTTCATAAAACAAATAGGGTCTCCTTTATGCTTCAGGAATCTCTGGAAATATGAAGGCTTATCTTATATTTATTAACATTCAAGCGGCTTTGGATCAGGGCAAAGGCATAAGAAGTACACAACACGTTATATTTGATTTTTTTTCTTCAGGCAGAGATATATATTTTTGTTGCTGTGAATGTGTACGAGTAAATAAATTCAAAGAACAGTCTTTTTGAAGTTGACTAAAATACATTCCACTTATCTATGTCTTTTTATACTCTGAACTGTACCCATTAGGGTAACACTAGAAGTTTTATTCAAGATCAGTACCTTTTGATGTGCATAGCAAGAAACTATTTTTATGCTGAAAAGCAAGCACTCCAAACCACCAAATGGAATGGAAAATAAAGTGGGTTTATCCTCATCATACTGATAGAAAACCACAACGTACAGATAAAGAGTTATATTCTGGCTTCCTTGATGTTAACAGCAAATTCCCTTTGATTTCACTGAGACAAAATTTTTAGTTGGCGTGTTTGCTCAGACATCATTAAGAAAATCCAGCCAGAAATTCTTTAATTTGCATAATTTTTTTTTATTTTTTAGCAGAAAGATTAGTCAGTTTTGGATCTTGTCATTTTATAGCACATATTTATGAAGAATTCTAGATTTCCTTATCACTGTGTATTATTAATTTTGTAGTTTTTGAGACTCCTCAAAGACCTGAAACAGTGTTGTCAAATAATCTCTAAAATCTTTTGAGAAGAAATAAAGGAGGTGGGTTTTCACCCACCCATTTGAATGATTGGTAGCAGGCCCGTCTTCTGGATCAAAGTGAAAGTTACCTAGAGACAATAAAACAATACAGATAATTGGGCATTTATCACAGAATGATCATAGAAAAGATTATTATGATTATTATGATTTACTAAAAATTCTGCAAGCATATATCATTAATATATATCTTTAAGCAATATAAACAAACATAGTGACTTTTCATACAGTTACAGACAAGTCCTTTGAATACTTTTAATGTTCATTAACCTGTCTCCAGAATGTTTGCTGGAATATGATTGCCAAGGACATTTGCTAAGACTTTCACATCCAGGTAGGACCTGCAGTGCTGTTATTTCTCTCTGTTATTCTCTCAAAGGGTAGAGCTGAAACAGGCAAGTTTATCTTTAAAGAGACAAATTTATCTGCTGAAGAACACAAGTGTCAAGACAACAGCACTATTTGTGTGAAATTTAACCAGTAATCCTGTGCATTCAAATGTCCAGTTGATGCACTATTTTGGAGCAGTGTACATTTCGATTTTCATTGGGATAATATCAGTAAATACAGAAAAATTTGCACTTATCATATCTAATTATTGATTTTTTCCAAACAACTGGCACACCTAAATGCTGTAATATTGCTGTAAATACATCAAGTAGTGTACTTTGAAGTATAAATGCACCTTCTTAAATAAAAAAAAAATCTTTCATCTCCTTGCACTATTTTAGCAGGCAGTGTAGGTTTATATACTTCAAGTTGATCAGAGTAGCTGGGAAAGAACAATGTGGCTGTCCATTTTATCTGATGAATAATAGGGGGATCCAGGAATTACTACAGACTTTTCGCACAGAATACATTCTGAAATTGTTTTCTTTTACATCTTGTTTGTATGTTTGTTTTTCTTCTATTGAGTCTTTATACAAATTGGTGAGAATGTATGAGTTTTAATACATAATTTGTTATTGTTATAATGTAAAGAAAAGACAAATTTATCCAAACTAGACTACTATTTGAATAGCATTAGGACAGTAATGTTAGCTGAAAAATTCAAGCAAAACAGGAAAACTATTTCGTAAGTGTAACAAGAAAGGTTGTACTAGAAACAAAATTTATGACAAATGTGAAAACATACTGTGCATGACAATTTAAGGATAAAACCATTGTATTTATGCTGCAAAAATCAATGACAGCCTTAATTTTTTTTTGCATAAGAGTTTAGCCTAGGTTTAACTTAGCCTAAAAAAGCTAAGTGATGGATCATTTTGTGATCTCTTTTAGTAGGTTGGGTTTTTTTTAATATGTTGAGTTTCACAACATTTGATATGATCATACTTTCAAGTGAATTAAATTTAAGGTAGAAATGCAGAGGTAAAATATATATATATATCACTACCAGTGAATTTTGTCAAAGAAGCCTAGATATATTTCTTTAATGTTTTTTTTAGAAATGTGGGGCTACTTGGTCCTGAGAGACAATCTGTGGAAAAGGGAATAGAATAATGTGTTCTGCACATCCAGGGATTTCAGTACTTGTGAAATTAGAGCTAGCTGTGCTTTGTGCCAGCTTTTCATTTGCTATATTTTCAGTATATATGGTATTTAAATTTGTTACAGTCTATTAGCTTTCAGCTGTGGGCTGATAAGAAGGAATTTCATCAAAATATAAACCTCAGAAATGAAAATCTGAAAATCTGAAATTACAAAATTTTTGCAGTAACTTTACCTTAATTACGGCTCAAAGAACAGCGGTGGCGACAGTTCATTGCAAAGTGCAGAAATTAAATCAGTGATGAGTGCCCAGTGGTAGTGCTCAACATTACAAAAATTACACAAATGATCTTCCTTTCTCATTATAATTTTCAAAGCCCTGCTGCTTTTCCTAAATTGCTGTCAAGTACATTCTAGGTGGGGTCAGAATGAAAATTTGTCTTCTCAGTGTACACTGCAGTCCTGACTGTCTGCAGCAGAACATGACCAGAGCTGCTCAGACATAATGTTCTTAACAAAAAGTAACAATGGATTAAAACTGCATTAATTTGTTAAGTTCATTTCAGCTTTGATAATTTAATTAAAAATAAAAGGTGGCTATATTTTTCAGATTGTCTACAAATGTTACTGAATACATGGTTTTAACAAGCTGGAATTTCATCTGTGAAATTTATTTACATGTACATATCAAATAAAATAAAAAAAT
Organism: Corvus brachyrhynchos; assembly: GCF_000691975.1. Classification (NCBI taxonomy): domain Eukaryota; kingdom Metazoa; phylum Chordata; class Aves; order Passeriformes; family Corvidae; genus Corvus; species Corvus brachyrhynchos. The sequence continues at coordinate 706,142 of NW_008240037.1, forward strand.
AAAAGTTATTTTTAGCTATTTTCATCCATTGCTTAATTTTTCAGGAGGCTGTCATCATCTTTTTAGTGACTCCAAGCAGTGAAAACTGAGCAAACGTTCTTTAGCTGTGTTCCTGTAGGGAAGATGTACAAGACTGAGAGCTGTGGAGTTTTCTGACACATCTTTGAGAAATATTCTCAAATCCAAGGAGACAAGAACTTTTTTCTGATACTGCTATATGATAATATTTAATCACTTTGTGGGCACACTGACTGTTCCTCTTTAAAGATAATTTTCTTAAATCTTTGGATTTGTTTTCTGATCTTGCTCCAGTACCTCACTGGTAAGTATATCTTGCTAAGACTGATGCCATTTTCATTGGAAATTGAAATAGATAAGAGGATTTCTATTTGTAAAAATATTTTGAAATTATTTCCTGTTTATTTCCTCTCATAGATCCGGATTCCCTGACAAATTGGACTGTACAAGAAAATTAACTGAAAAGTATTTGAACCAAAGTCCTTGGAAGCAACTTTTGGACTCAGAAGCTTTTTCCTTGGCATTGCTCTATGGCCAAATCTTTTTCTTCAAATGAAAGACTAATCAGTATGCCAGACTAAGAATGCTGCTTCTTATAAGTACTTTTGCCTTATATGAGGCATGTGACTATCTAATTTGCTAATTACCCATCATTTGACACCCAACACATTAGGAAAAAAAGTTTATGTTCAGAGTGCTCATAATAGACCTCAGAGCAGCAACAGTTGCTTTGACTTTGAAGGGATGTTTCGGTTGGTAACATTCAGAACCTGTTTAAGTTTTCAAAATGAGTAAAATTACAGCTCTGCAGATAACCTTTCAGTAACCTACTCTGGAGGTACAGATGTATAAAAAAATATTATGAGCCATATATGTGTGTGTCACAGCAAATTGCACTGCATTTCACCCACTTTTAGATCTACTATCAAACTAGTAAAAATAGAGAGTATTTCCTGTGCTTGAGGGTATAAGGTGGAGTTTTATGAAGACAGCAGAAATCTGGGTTTATTTCTAATTTGTGTGAAATTCTGAGTATGTACCATCCCAGGGGTTGACACTTCTGGGTAAGTGCCCATTCTTGAGTCTGTCAGTGATTTCCCAGGCATTTTGTAATTTATAAATAAACCCAGTGATGGTTTTAAATTCACATATTTTGGAAAAAATATAGGGATAAACACTTGCATGCTTTATAAAGTGATAGATAGTGAGAGTAAAAGTGGTTTTTACAATAAAAGAACAAGATAATTTATTTAAATAGTCAAGTACAGACATTTAGATTTCATGCCTCTGAGTGCCTCTGAGCCACTCCATTGACTCTAGCATTGCAATTTTTTACCCTTATGCTGCTTTCTATTTCTGCCACCTATTGAAACATCACATGGCAACTGTCATATTTGATTATTTTGGCCTCATTACATAATATTTACGTAGCTCCAGCTTCATGTAAGATTGCCCAGAACTGTTCCCTATTTTCGAGGACAATGCACGGTATAATAACCCCCAAAACTTCAACCTTCCTCTGAAACTGTAAGTAGTCTACCAGATGCGCTTGATTCAAGTCATCCAAAAGAGTGAATTGTTCATTTCTAGAATGGTGCAGTCCTGAAAGCACCCTTGGCATATGTATTCAAAATAGTGTTTTACACCATATTTAGCACTATTTTGCCATCCTGGTGCAGAAATTATTGGGGTTGAATTTGGCTGAAATAAATTCTCTGTGAGGCCAGATATATTCTTTAGCTATTAAATGTTCGTGACGGAGTGTTGATGAAAGCTGGTGCTAGATTTTGTGAAGTGAAAATATTCTCTGATATGCCTATTTTTGATTTTTGTAATTCAAATAGCTCCAGATGAAACAAAATATTATTCAGTCCATGGAATACGGAATGTCAAAATTGTTCAGATATTGATAATCAATTAAACAAAAGGTGTTTTGGAGGGACTTGCGTCCAGGTTTTTAAAATAACAATACTCCAGAAGTGTCAGGTACTATGAGTCACTAAACATAGAAGCAAAAGCTTATAAACATACAAGTACTGGGAGTATTGAAAGTATGATGACTTTTCCTGCCAAACTGTGATTTTGTGGGATTCTTTTATATCCTATTCCTGCTTTAGACAGGTGGAAAGAGGAAAGGCAAATTGAGTTGTAGATGGTACTTCAGCCTTCACTTCAGCCTTAAATAGAGCTTTTGAAATATAGGTAACTGCGTATTACATAGAAGATACTATTGTTTCTTGGACAGAGAGCTCATACTTATAGAGTTGTGTCATTTTGCTTGTCCTTTAAAGTAAGATGATAACTGTTCAGGTCAAATTTCTAGAAAACTTAAATCTACAGAGAATATTGACATTCAAAAGTTATTTACAACATGAAATGAGGAACCCAATTTTGGTTTTTTTAATTGTTTCCATTTTTAAATGGTTTCATTTTTGTTGTTGGGTTTTTTATTTCTAGTGATGGTGATGTGTTTTGTTTGGTTTTGTGTTAAGGTTAAGTTAGGGTTAAGGAACTGTTCTTTGTTTCTGATGTTAAAGAGTCAGAGTTTTAAGCTGTATAAGGTGATTTTAAGATGGAGTAGTGAGAAGAAGCAAAAAAGAATTGCCAAACTTCTGGTAACATTATGGGAGTCCTAATGGTGTGTAATGTGCCTCTGTTATCTTATATATTGTCTCTATTTCAACTTGAATAAGAATATTTTGAGGAGATCAAATAGTAAAAACTACTTAAAATTCAGTATGTGTTCTTGAACAAAATTGTAAAGTTTTTTTACTTGGTTTTGATTCTAAAATAATGAGCCTTATTTTTCTGTTCAGTGGTATTTCTCTCTGATATTCTCTTTGGCAAAGCACATAGGCAATCAATCTTGCATTTAGCAGTGTGTCACAGCTTTATGCAGCACAGTTCAGTACAAATGTTATCTCCCTCATACCGGATACCATGAACCAAGTGACTGCACCTCTGCAACCACGTATTTACAAGTGGAGAAAGAGCAAAGTAACTATTTATCACAAAATATATCTTTATCATTATCTGTCCAAATAGCTTCTACTTCTGTTGACTGATTACGAAAATTTTCCCTGAGAAGTCTGCTTTACATCTAAATTCAGCTCTCGATGATGCTAAAAAGTGAGAATGATATTTTAGTGGTTAAATTATGATAGACACAGATGAGAATAAAAGGCCTTGGCCTTTCTTCAAAATGAATACGGAGACCAAGGTGCTAATTATAGGAGGAAAGAAATAAAGTGGGAGTCACAGTCACTGTATAGCATTCAAAAGTTAGTAAAGCAAAAACACCTAAATCCTCATTTGTTTGTGTATTCTTTTTCCCTTTTGCAAAAGTAATATTTCCTTAGAAGGACAATAACTATTAATTTCCCCTTATATCTTGAAAATATATAATTCATGGACTTCATTCCTGCCCTTTGCCCATGGCAAAAGGAATGAAGCTCACGAATAAATGTTCATTTCACCTGTAGTGAGTAAGTAGCCTTTAAGTTTCTTCAAAATGATATAACATCAGGGATAAACCTGTGGTATAGTAGGTCAGGGCTTCATTGAAAATTTAATGATGTAATAGATAATGATTAGCCTGGTAGTGCTTAGAAACCTGACTCTTTTTATGATGAGCTAAGAACTAGCACCAATAATAGTTGTGGCTATTGCAAAGACAAAACTGTTGCTGAAGGAAGCATTTACTGTGAGTGCATGTCTGAAATATAAGTACAGCATTATCTGCCAAATAGTCTTGAATAGCATTTGGCATACATTAATGTATTTTACATTACTTTTCCATAGCTTGTTGTTGTTTTTCTTGATGCAGAGCATATTTTTTTTAGAATAAAGATATATAATGGAAGAAATTATGAATTTTTTTTTATTAGAAGCCTATTTTGAAACATGCAATATATGAGATACTTGGAAATACATTAGAACACTAAGCATAATTTTAAATAAAAGAAAGATACGGAAATGTTGTGGTTTAAACCCAGCCAGTAGCCAAGTACCACACAACTGCTTTCCCACTCTCCTGCCATCAGGACTGGGGAGAGAATCAGATGGAAAAAGGCTAGAAAGCTTGTGGATTTAGATAAAGACAGTTTAATAAGGAAAGCAAAAGCTGTGAACACAAGCAAAGAAAAACAAGGAATTAGTTCACTGCTTCCCCTGGGCAGGCAGGTGTTTAGCCATTTCCAGGAGAGCAGGGTCCCATTTCACGTAACAGTGACTTGGGAAGACAAATGCCATCACTCCAAATGTCTCCCCCATTCCTCATTTTTCCTCCAACTTTATATACCAAGCATGATGTCAATATGGTCTGGAATATCTCTTTGGTCAGTTGGGGTCCTCTGTTCCAGCTGTGTCTCCTGCCAGCTTCCCATGGACTCCCAATTTCCTCACCAGGAAGTTATCTCTGTGTTATCTCTGTATTCAACCCTATGTTCATCACAAGTCCAAAACAGCCTTATACCAGACACTAAGAAAATTAATTCTACCCCAGCTGAACCCACCACAGGAAGTTACCTGCTTGTCTTGTTTGTGATCATTTAAGTACCAGTAGTTTCTTTGCTACAAGCAAAATTGCATCATCAGCAGCAGCAGCAAAGCTGCTCTTGTGGTGAGACCATTCTCTAAATTCTGGGAGATATTGGAAAGTTCTTTGCATGCAGAGAGAACAGTTATGTCTGTCTGCATTCACTTAGCAAGTCTATTGTTTCAAACTTTGTTAAGTATTGGCAGAATCAGCTGACATATGAGCTAGATAAAGCAGCTGTCAGTGGTGTGAAACTGGAACACCATTATATTTTGAGGGCTTGATATGTTGCTTTACTAAACTGTCCAGATGAGTTATTGTAACTCATAGGCAAATCTGATTGAACAAAAAGTGTTAAGTTTTCATGCAATCATCAGTGAGAACATTATTGAGGGTCATATCTAAGAGAGCACTTAAAAACCTGAAAATTACATATCAAAATTCTTAAATGGCTACAAATGTACTAAACTAAGGTTGATTTCTAGAGATGCATCTCCAAGTTGCACATGAGTTAGGCAGAAATCATACATCCGTGCATACCTATGCCTAAACCCAACTTGACATGCCTAAACCCAAGCAAGAAAAAGTAGTTCTGTCATATATCTCGTTTTATTATTTCTTATTGCTGGCTTAGTTTGGTATGCCAGGGCTCATACAGCTGAATTTTGTGCTACTTGAGTACAGCTCCTTTCTGTTTGATGGCACAATATTGATATTGTGAATTGCATTCTTGTGAGGTGAAGGCTTACTTTTGTTTTGTTTCAGTGCCAAATTTCCCAGTATCGTTCTGGTTACTTCCATAAAAATGGATTAGATAGGGAAACTGATCTAATCCAGAGTAGACTTTCTAATGTTTTTCTTTTTTTATTGTAATGTACCGTGCTGTAAATTTTTTAGTACATTCTTTCATACCATAATTTTGAGAACATAGCACTATTAAGCAGATTTTAATTAATACTGAATTTGTTAAGGCTTCACACTGAAATTACATTAATTTTACCCAGCAAACAACAAAATGAGAAGGACTTTTAGCATGAATTGCAGAAAATAATTTTAAAACATTTCTTCTTGATCAGATGTTTTCACACAATCTTCAGTTAGATTTAACACATTCAGTTTAAAATTTTATCCTTTAACAAAGTTTACAAAGAAAACTATGTAGAATTAAAATTTCTATATTTGTTCCTGGCAAAATTCCAAAGGTAGATGATATTACATAATCTATAAAGATCTTTTTATTTTTGGGATGTTTGTTTGGGTTTCTTTAAAGTTTTGTTATAATGCCAGAATATGTATGACTATGCTTATTAGCAGGAGAAAATAACATAATGGGGATCTTATTAAAGAATATGGGAAAGATCTGAAAGATAACAAAATATATAAAATTTTGACTCTATGGAGATAAATAGACATAACAGTAACATCTTTTTTGCTTTTCCTGCACTTCACTTTAATACTACTGAGCATCGTTGTATTAGATAATTTAACAGTGATTTAACCAAATAAATAGGTCTGCAGGTCCAAAAGTAAGTATTGCTTTTAAGCTCTTACACCTTCCAGAAACTGCTTGTATCATCACTTTTCTTGTCCCTTATGCCAGTATGTCTTGAGGGGACCAAAACTGTAATGTGAAAAGATGCTGCCTAAGGACTTTAATAGCTATCAACAGAAACACCGCAGCTGTAATATAAAAATTATTCACATTTGGTTTTATTAGGTCCTAGAAGGATATTTAAGAATTGTGAAGCTTTCATACTAATTGCAATATTTTGAAATATACTGCTTGTTGTATTGGCTCACTGGTTTCATCATGTTCACCTGGGAGAAATTGTTCAAAAAGAACTATCTTGTAAAGAAACAAAGTGGAAATTGGTTCCTTCACTTCTGAAAAGCTAAAAGATTAAATGAGGGTACAATGAGCAGTACTTGAGCAAAGACATCTGTGTAATGCCCTTAATACTACATAAGTGGGTAGTCCTGATTGAAATTTTTTGCTTCAGCAGAATATCTTTTAAATTCATAATTATAAGATCTTAAGGAAGCATTTATGAAAAATAATAAAAGGAAATTAATGCTTCAGATTTTTAGTGAATACTGTAATCTAACACACATGGAAAAAAAGATTTTCCTCATATCTATGTTCTGTATTATGATTTCTAGACTCTGAACAGAAACTCTTCCTGCCTCTTTAAATTCCAGAAAAATCAAGAGTTACTACAAAAATGATACAATTGTTCCCAATATAAACATTTGAAAGGATAGTGAAGCTTTCCTTTGCAGAAAAAAAATATTTTTTGATGTAAAATTCATCATTTCCTATTACTATGCTAGGGTTGTGTTATACAAATGTCATATAGCTTATGCTGTTGTCTTGGGGTGACTTTATGATGTGTATCCCATATCGCTGCCCTATGCCCAGAAATTAATTTTTGTGCCTTTCTTGCCTTTAAACTGAGCCTGAGAGGGGGGAGGAAAAACTGGAGGTCTTTCCACCGAGGCCTTGGCCCTAGAGGTGGGCCCACCATCCCGTCACAGCTCCAAGGAGGGGGAGAGAGATCTATGGAAGGACTCTGAATTTTCCCCCAGGTTCCTCTCAGCAGAGCGGGAAGTTTTATTATTTAGCATCATTATCCCTTTTCCTGTGTGTTTATTAAATAAATGTTTTTTATCTCTTTCACGTTCCTTCGAGGAAAATTTATTTTTTCCCAAACCTGGGAGGGGAGGGGTGGTTATAGCCTGCCTTCTCTCAGAGGATATCCTTCTAGATTTGGCCAAACCGGAACAGCTGTGTACTACAAACTTCATGATTTCTTCTCATGCAGCTTTGTCATTGCCTCGAAAACACTAATTAGACAGTTGGTGTCAGCTTCTTATTAAAGAACATTTTCAGGAATGGAAGATTCAAGATGGAACTTTCTCGGTCATCTCATTGTTCTAGGCATACTTTTTTAAGGGGTATTTGGACCTGCCTCAATTGGTATTTTGTTATCTTAGATTTTCATGACTGATAGTACACACAGAATAATTAGGGATTAGGGACATAGTTTTCTTGTATTTGAGCTCTGGAAATTGTGAGGATGAATTCTTATACTATTCTTTCATTATAATTCTGTGGATTCTGCATTTTCTAGTAGCAGTATAATAATATATTGTTTGAAAGAATAAAAAAATAGATCAGTATCTCAATTTGAATACCATGACTTTCCAAACTTAGAGTTTAGACTGGAAAAATATTGTGATAGAGCATACACATGCATAGAATCTGAGCATCTGGTCTAAAACTTCTCTTCTTGATCTTAAGTGGTATTCAATTGTTAGCAGACAAGAAATTTTGGATTCTTTTTCAGAATAATAATTTCAGATGAATATGTATTTGTTAAACACTGATAAAACATTGACCTAATTGTAGCTTCAACTCTGAACTCTGGTACCAAATACAAGTTTCTAGCTCAGAAAATTTTCTGTCATGGAAAATAGTCATATAGTACTTCATCTGGGGAATGTACAGCATTGCAAAGAATGCAGGCTAAATCACATTTTCTGTCATTTGTGCCACAAAATATTCTCAGGGGTAAAAAAAGAAATCAGATTCAAATATATTGCCTGAAGCTGGCTGGAGGAGAGCAGAAGAGTCTGAAGCTGTTAGAATTTATAATACAGCATAACAAGAAGATGAGAAGAAAAGATATGGTTAGATCTCTCACTGCAAACCTCTGATCTATTGCTTTTGGCAATGGGATATCTCATTACAAGGACCTTAAAAGCTTCCCAATGCTGTAAAGGATCTGTAATAGTTTTATAATGGGAGGTAAAAATAATCAGAAAATAAATTTCTGCTTTCCCCATTTTTTTGTCACCTTTTAAAGTCTTTGAAGTGTATCGAAGATATGAACTCTAACATTATAAAATATACAGAAGTTCCACCACAGGTATTTCAACTGGGCATTACTTCAAAAAAAGGCTATTTTTCTAAACGAAAATAGGCATTTGTGATTCCTAATTTCCTTTGGATGCTTTTGAAGATCTTCTCTTAAACATTGATAGACTGTGGTATGCTAGTTGCCTCACCAGGATTGGAAGCTTTTCTTTTCTGGTGATGAGCACCAATTGACAAAGAATACTCACAGTATCATGTTTGGGTCCACTGAAAATCCTTACTGTGCTGTCTTATCTGTTGCTTGAAAATTTGCTCCTACACAGGTATTTTCTTATGACTACTGGTTTAGCATCCAAGGCTCCCTGTTCTGTATTAAGTTTCTACACAAGCTGTTGTGTTTTTCCTCCAATCAAATTCATGAAAATACCTAAAGACCACATTATTTGCTGATGTGTAGAGGATATGGAAAATTAATTTATTTCTTTTGACTCAGTCCATGCTACAGTTATTATGGGGGAATGATGAGAACTATTTTTGTACCCCTCCCATGCTAGTCAGGTGTCTTAAATATGTAGAGCCAATGGGAGCAAGTTATAATAAAACAGGGAAAGATAAAATAATAAAGGGTCATAATCAAGTAAATTACTCACTCTGTATGGAGTAGGGAGATTCTTTTTTATCTCTGTCACAAATTTACTGAGCAGGGCTGTCAAAGTGCTGCAGATTCCATGGCATACTTCACTTTATAGTACGAATAGTAATACCTCTTCCTATCCTTTTTTTTTTCCTTTCATGTCAGTTTAGGTGCAGTGTTTGGATATTCAACATATTAGCTTAATAACACCAGAATAAATGTATTTGCTCAAAACTCATGACAAAATATACAGTTGTTTTCATTTTCTTGGTAGTCAATATTAATGAGGAATATTTTATAAGAGGTGAGTTTCTTTTAAAGAGTTACCAGGAGGGAGAGCTGGGAAGTGTTTTCCATTCATGACATATTTCATAAACAATCTTTTCACCAAATACTATTGAATGTTAAGCCTGAGTACATATATTTGGTAAATAGCGATAACCTAATAGCAGGTGGTGAATTTTCACATCCCTTTGTCTACATATTATAAAACCTATAAATTCTTTTGTGTGTCTTGGGGGTCCCTGTAGTAGATGTTGTAACCATAGGTCTTATTTCTGCTTCTTGGAGAAATTCCAGTTTGGGTAGGGTCAAGGACATGTACCTTCTCAGGTTCTGTAGTGTTTACTGGAGTTCCATTAGCTAAGCCTTCATTCCCAAAGGCTTTCATTTCAGGACAATGTTTCATTATCGGTACACTTTTTGTCAGGATGCTAAAGGATATTTCATTTTGCAGTTTTGGCTGGGCTATACAGAACTATTTTATTTTTATAAAGATGGATCTAACTCATGTAGATTAAGTTAATTAGAAATCTAGATTTTCGTATTTTATCCCACATTTGGCTGATGGTTCGCTTTTGAAATGTCTTTGTTCCCTGAAAAACTTTAAAATAGATGTGAACCACTTATAAATTAGGGGGCATCAGCTCTTCATGTAAAGAAGCATTCAGTTGGATTTGAAGACAAACATACTTCAAGTTTGTTGAAAAGTCAGAAATTTTATACTGGTATATGTATTAATCTGGAGTAAAAAATTTCCTGTAAATAAGACTTTCCATTCCTATTATTTAAATTATGTTGCAGACTGAAGGCCCTATGGGGTAAATGCATTATGCTTTCCACAACTGCTAATTTCAGAGCTCTGAATGAAGATGCAAATTTATCTCTGATAGCTTATAAGAATAAATACTCTATATTAAGTCTTACCATGCAGTGGTAGAGGACAAAATCATCTTTTTCACAGTTGCAGTTATAGGTACAGATTACTACTATTAAGCAAAATGGAAAAAAAAAAAAAGAGGAGTGAGAGAGAAATGAAAGAAAAAGGTACAAAAAGCTACTATTGTTTAGGTAGCTGGGATATAAAAGATGAAAATTCAGTCTTCCATGTGCTTCTATAAACTCTTTACATATTAAGATAAACTCATTATGCCTTCTTGGTGTGAATTCGTGGGAGATTCAAAAGAGTAATTCCTTACTGCTACTCTAATGGTGTATTAGAGAAAACAAAAAAAATTTCGTTCATTTGCTTTCTCTCTTCAAAGGTCTATGTCTGAAAAAGCATGTAGAATAATGTCGGGAACAACATCTCTCACCAATCTTCTATCTATTAAGCAAAAAGTTCAGTAACCAGCAGAGTGGAAAATAGAACTAATTCATTCTAAAGATAGTATTTCCATAAGGCAGAAAAGACAGTGTGAAGCATCACTGCAATTAAAGAGGATCCAGCTTTCTTTGTCTTCTTTTTCAGTGAAAAAGCTTTACTGGTATTTCTCCTTTAATATACTCACTACCCTATTGCAACATCAATATCAGGACATAAATTCCACTTTATACAGAAAGAACTCTTAAGAAGTATTTTAAACGATTCTGCCTCCAGGGTGTATCCAAATTGCTATCATCCTTTTATTGATGTGAGCAATGACACTTTGCCGTTCAAATGTGAGGGGGGAGAAAATCACTTTTTAGAACCTTTCCTTCACATTTAATATCACCATCAAAATATAAAAAACCATGGATTAAAAGGATTTACATTCTCTCCGAAGGACCAAACTGCAGAAGAAAACTGTAGAAGTTGCATAATTCTACATTCAGTGCATTAATTTTACATGACTACAAAGGTTGTTTTTTACTCTTCCCTGTGCATTCTGCTTGTAGTTTGAGCATGATGACAGTCTTGTTTATATAGAAGACCTTGTTTCCTTTAAGAGTAGCATGAGTCTGAAAACTGAATTGGTTTTTAAATGTTTTGGTTCTCATTAGTAATAAAATCAGAAAACAAACTTTTATCCAATAGTTTTGAAATAAAAGATTAAGAAGACTATACTAAAATATCTTATTTTTCAAATTACCAATGATAATGTACCAATAAACCCTTAATTTCTTCTGCTGTCTCATCACAGACTTGTTTCAGAGACATTAGATAACTTTCATTTCAGTGAATTCCAATTAGAGATGCATAAAGGCATTTAGCAAAGAAACAAGATTCTAGTGAATAAAAGTATCCTAGTTGTTCAAAAAAATGTCTCCAGGCTATCTCTGTCCCCTTCTCAGAATTGTAGAGGCTGGATAGGAATACCCAGAAACAACTTCTATTTTTGAAGGACTTTTCATAGTCAATTTTGATATTTTTGTCAATATAGGAAGCTCTTATTTTTGATTTATTTGTTAGTAAGGGACCTAGAATTAGAGTGATAAGAAAGGGCAAAACGTTTGTTTTGTATTAGGTAACTCTAAGCTTCATAAGACATGTTTACATTGTGAGTTTTCTAGAACGTAAGCAGTGAAGGGGAGGGGCAGTCATTGATCTCTGCTCTGTGGTGACCAGTGACAGGACCTGAGGGAACGACCAGAAGTTGTGTCAGGGGAGGTTTAGGTTGGGTATCAGGGAAAGGTTCTTCCCCCAGAGGGTGGCTGGGCACTGGAGCAGGCTCCCCAGGGAAGTGGTCACAGCACCAGCCTGACAGAGTTCATGCAGTATTTGAACAATACTCTCAGGCATGTGGTGTCATTCTTAGAGTGTCCTGTGCCGGCCCAGAAGTTGGGCCTGATGATCCTGTGGCTCCCTTCCCACCCAGCTGGTTCTGTGATTCTGTGTTTCAGTGTAGGAAAAAGCCTGTAATTTCTAAGCACAGGAAAGCTGTAATTATATATATGCTAAAATCATCTCATGTATAGCTAATTCATATTGTGGGGGAAAAAGGCGGGGGGGATTTTGCTGTCATGTGGGGACAGAGTTATTTTTTAAAATTTTATTTTTATTTTTGACACTTTAAACCGTGTCTCTGCTGGGGGATTTCATTCATTTACTGGCAATGCCTTTATGGTATTGGTCTAAACCATCACTGAAAGGGATCGGTCTCTTGTAAGACTGGAAAAACTACAGGAAAAAAATGTGCTCTTGGAAGGTCTTAGAAATTACAAGGCTGAGCTAGCTTTCATGAATTTAAATTAGTGATGTGGAGATACTCATCCAGCAATAGCATGTTAATAAAATTGCTGATAGAATATGTAGCATTAATTAAAAGAAAAGCGTCTGAAATGAGAAAAGTTTCAAGGCTCGCAACAGCAAATGCAGTTGCACAGAGCTCAGTGAGAAAGTGTCAAGTGCTTTGATAACAGAGTTCTTGCTCTTGAGGACATTGACTCAGTTGTTTGCTACCCTCAGTGCTGCAACGTGCAGCCCTTTGTAAGTTCTATAATTTCAGTGTTATCTTTTGTGTTTTATATTCTCTAAACCCCAAATAATGTACAGATACTAGATAAGTGTTTTAATTACTTTTTAATTTAAAATCAGAGACAGAAATCCCTATAGCGATCAGGTTATAGAAAAAACTTAAAGTCAATTAAAAGAACACAAGCTTTGAACTCCTGTATAATACCATTTTTACTGCTTGTAATTAGACGTACTTTTGTTCTTCTGTTATCAAAATTAATTTGTAAATCCTTAAGGGTATTGACATATCCCATTCCAGAAAAAAAAAAAAAAAATTTGACTGCCAAATTAATTATTTGAACAGACTAGTAGTATTTTAGTAACTTGGGTGAAAATATAGATATTTCAGAAAAGTTTATTTGCACTATTCTTTTTGTAAGAACATACAATTGTAATGGACACAAAATAAATCACATTGTGTGATTTTTTTCAGTGGATCACCATAGATCAAGATCTTTCAGACTTAAAAAAAAATTTTGTCTTTACAGATTACATTTTCCCCATAAGATTTAGGTACACCAACCTATATCTTATGTTGATTAGCAGACGGTTGTAGATAATATTTATATTGTCCATTACAGAGTTTTACACAGAACAGTCTTTCAGCTTCATAAATTGAAGACACCAGCTTGGACTGTACTTCAACTGCTAATTTGGCGTAAGAGGTATTAGCAGGGTAGCATCTGTGATCCAAAACCTTTGGAATTACTTAGGCAGTTTTCACAGCAATGTTAGCTTGCAGTTCAGTGAGCATGACACATAATTTATCTTGAGCTATGCAAAAAAAATTCTTTTATAATTGTTTTGGGATTGTTCATTTCACATGGTACTTATGAGAAATGGCATTTTGACTAATCTATGCCGTAGTTTGTTGCTGCAGGAATTGCACTTATTCAAGTGGCTGTTTTAGTAAATAGTGAAATTCTCTACATAAAGTGTGACATGGTCCAGAAAGGGAGTTTAAGTTCTCTATCTATCCAAACTGCAACCACTAGAAATAAACTCTTATATACAAATGTCACTGGAACCTTTTCCAGGAAGAAACACAGAAGGTCTAGTTAGTACTTGAAAAGTGCAATAAGAAAAATCTATCAATAATAGTAATTACAAAAGTTGTTACAAGCTTTCAGGTGCTATAGATTACAGATTCAGCTTTTTCGCATCTTTTCACTATCACATCAATATTTTCTAGCCCCAAATGTTTATCACTCTTTAATTGTATGTCAAAATTGGCGCTGATTTTTTCTCTCCAATCTAGCATAGTGAGATGTATTATATGCTTTTATATCTTCTGCTTTTAACTGCAGATGTTCTTCCAAAGTTATTTAAACAGAAAGAACTGAGTGTGATGAAAAGTGAATGACATCTGGATGAATATTATAATCTTAAGCAAAATAAGTCTAAATTATAGAAAATAATTTAGTCAAGGTTTTTTTAAATAAAAAATCTACAGCAGTATAACAAAATAAAATTTATTGTATATTTGTGTGTGTGATCTGTGTCTGTTTCAGCAGATGCTCTGCTGCTGAAATCTAGATTATAAGGCAGTGAACAGCCTAAAAAACTACAAAGAGAGCAATATTAATCTAGACGATATTTAGAGATTACTAGTGATCTTACAAGAAATTTTTGTTTGTTTTGGGGTTTTGATTTTTTTTTCTTTTTTGAGTCTTTGTTTTCCTTTTTTAGTCATTTTTTCTCTTTTTTATTTAACACTTTTCAAAAAGATTGGAGCTTGTGGTTTTTTTCACCTTATAAGTCCAGTTTTACTGTAGAAGTTAACTTGTATGTTAACCATCTATTCCTAGACAGCCTTTTGTTCACATCACATCATGAATTTGGGATCTGTATATTTATGCTTAGAATAAACGGCAAGTCTTAACATCCTGTTTGAACAGAAAATATTAAGTGTGACCCATTTGAAATAGAAAACCTTAAGTCCAATCCCCACAATCTAAATTCACAACCCATGGCTATGAAAAGCTGTGTATTTTTCTCACTTGTGCTGTCCTGACCCCCTTTCTATGTCAGGCCTTCTACTAACAGTTAAAGAAAAGCCCCAGTGGAAATACAAATGCAGCCTCACTCACTGGACAGGGTAGCAAAGTATCACATGGTACACAACTTCAAAGGGTGTTACAGTACAGGACATAGAAAGCAGGTTGGCTTTTGAGAATAATAATGAGAAAAAATCAAAGCTGATGCTGAGACGCTTATATACTGATACAGAATTTTAAGCTACGTATATAAAAATCCTAATTAAAGTGAAACCTACAGATGCATGCCAAATTAGGTACACTTGTGAAATTGAAACATAAGCGAGAAGACCTAGTTTATATAAATATAGAACACGTGGAAGCAAATGTAATGCCATTTGTAAGTACATGTCGTTAGACATCTTAAACCACACTCCCAAAAATTCCTTCTCTCTTCACTTGTACTGCCTCTAATATGAGAGCTAAGGTTGTCATTTTTTGTATGGACATACACCAGAGAGTAATTATCTGGATGCACTTTCTAGAGCCACGTGCTCTAGAAAGACCATGCTTGAGCAGGAAGGTTGCACCAGACAACCTCACCAGTGCTCCCATCCAACCTTAGCCATTCTGTGATTTTGTGTTTCTACATATTGCCAGCTAAGAGAGCCACTCAAAAAGATGCAGATGTCCACAGTCTGTGGGCTAATAGAGGTAAGCAGTGATTTCTCAGTGGAGAATGTAGACAGTATGAGTCACTGTTCAACACTAAAAGGTCTAAAGGACTTTAAATGTCTACTTTTCTTCAGCAGACTCACATTCCAACTTGTCTAAACCAACAAGGGCCAAAAACTTCAGTATGTCTGAATCCTCTGAGCACCAAATACTTCCTGTGGTTTCTGAAACCTCTACATACTTTAGAGTTGTGAATCCTCAGTTTTGGTATGCAGACACAAATCTCAAAACATTGAACACACTACGAGAAGCAGGTTTTGTAGAATTCATAAAAAATCATCTAATAATCAGGTTTTTCCTTTAACTTTTGTATGTATTTATATATGAATAGGGAATTAAACCTTTTATCTTAAATTATAGAGAACTCAAAATTATGCATTTAAACTTTTGCAAACTAGCATGGATGTTTAAGGATTCAAAGAATCTCTTTCTAAACATTTGATTCCCATTATTAATATGATCACCAAATAATTGTACTAATTGTCATGCCCATGAAGTACTTCAAGTATTCTCACTTCAAACCCTGTTTTTTGTAGGCTTCTGCATACCATGAAAAACTAACAGCTCAAATTTACCTCTTTTTAAAGTAATTAAGAAGCACACCAAAGAACTGTATGATCTGCAGACACTCTAATGCCG
The DNA here is from genome assembly GCF_000691975.1 of Corvus brachyrhynchos. NCBI lineage: Eukaryota > Metazoa > Chordata > Aves > Passeriformes > Corvidae > Corvus > Corvus brachyrhynchos. The sequence continues at coordinate 722,273 of NW_008240037.1, forward strand.
TTAACTCTTATAATGTTCTTGTGCAACAAGACCTTAAATAATTATTCAACAATATAGTTAGCATACTTTTCAAGGGTCTCCTGTTGTTGCATAAAATAGGAGTGTACAATTTTATTCAGAGAGGACCTGAAGAGATGACCCAGTCTTTTCTTAAACTAAAGCATTTGTTGCTACTCAGAATTCATAAATCCAATACTCATCACTACCCAGAAAGCAGTTTTTGCCTTCCACTATCAAACAACAACCAGAGAGGTGAAATATGGACTTTCTTCTTATATCACAGTTCAAGGGATACTGCAATTACACAACATGCAATTTTCCCACTGAATTTTTTTAAACTGATTTAAACCTTCATCTTTTATCCATAAGGATTACGACTACTAGATCAACACAGAGATAGCTAAAGATATTTTATTTGTATACTTAATTAAAGAATTGTTTTTAAGAGGGAAAGAAAGCATCAGAGAGAAGGTATATGAGAACGTATATAGCATGAGAAAAAAATAACTCCTGTTACAATTCTCTTTCAATTTTTGTTCTATTTTCCTGGACAGCTACTAGTTAATATAAAACTGAAATACTAATTGGCTCAGGTACAAGGACAGCCTGGGTAAGCATCCTGATCACTAGGATGGAGAGCTGTGGTAATTTACATGATGTTTTTGGTTCTGTTCATCTCTATTTGTGTAAGAAGAGTCTGAAATTTTTACTGCCAATTCCTGCTCCTAGGAATATCCTCTTGTAGACCACATTATTTTGGAGTGCCAAGAGAGTTACCAGAGAAGAGAGGAAAGCCTGCATCATTTCAGGCAAAGAAAATAATTGAGCCCTCATTTTCTACCTCTAAAAACCCTTGTGGTCTGTTTTAACAGGAAACCTGATCTTCTAAATCTGTTCAGAACACACCAGACTGCCTCAAGCAACTCTGGTTGATGAATAACTATTCTATTAATTTTAACTGGATTTGTAGAAGAGACAGGTGAAAAACTGTGAACACTAAGGAACGTCTGTGCTTGCTTGGAATAGTAATGTCTTAGGCGTCTGGGAATCTCTGGACATTACATATATCCATAAACAGATAAAACAGTGTGTAGAGTGAAAATGGATTCATTTTATGCTTTGCAAACTCCTCTGAACCTTTGCAGCCAACTACTCAGCATTTGTGCAGCAGGAAATACCCAGGGCATACTGTTCTTTAATAAATGGGTGGCTGAGCCCCTTTCATTCCTGATGTTCTGAAATGCAGCCACAGGGGCTACACATGAGGAAGTGGATCTGGAGCTGAAGCAGAACTTTAGCAGCTCCAGCAATTTCAGTACAAAGCCTTAGATTCAGCACTTCTGATGTGCTTCCCAGCTAAGCGTACTTAGAAATCTCCAGAACTTTAGGCACACAAAGTTAAGCTAGGTATAGCCTTTTTGCCTTTTATTCTGGGAGACTGAATTACCTTTTAATGGAACAGTGGGTGTAAGTCTGTCCAAAATTAGTGTAATAACCAGTTTTATGCAGGGAATGGATATGCACTGATTAATCTTTAATGTCAATAATTCAAATTCACATGTCTGGACTAGAAATTATTTTAGAACTATCTGGTGTTGAAAATTTGCCAGACTCCTTGTTAGACTGGACATGGATCATATAAGATGACAGAGATAATTACAAAAATATGAATAAATATGAAATAGAATCAGGTGTTTGTAGTTGGTTGGTTGGTTGGGCTTTGTGTTTGATTGGTTGGGGCTCTTTGTTTTGTTTTTGTGTATTTTTAGTACAAATACTTTTAAAAGGTTATAAAAGACTAGTCTACCATTCTTTGCTGGTGGGGCAGAAATTTTTAAACGGTAACAATAGCTTTTAGAATAATTTAGTGTCTGTGAAGCTCTAATGATAAGTGATGGTGATTTTTTTTTTTGGAAAGAATATTTTTTAGTTTTATTAGCCCCATTGATGTACCTAGAACTCCCCACCTCTCCCAAGTTCTTATAGGGTTCCTGGAAAGGGATGTTTGGCTTAATTAAAAATTGAAGAAGAGGCTATGGTCTCTTTCCAGTTAGTTCTAACTAATGAGAGTATTTCAGTAACGGGAGCCAGAAACTGTTGAGGAGCTTCTATATCCAATGTAATGGCTTAGTTCTTTCAAGTAGTTGGCTCCTCCCCCCCCCCTCCGCCCCGCCAAGATATTGCAAAGCATATATAATCAAATTATTCTTTCTTTCTAGGTATCTAATATCAAAGGAGATTGGAGCTTTTTTAATGCAAATTATAGTAATTACTGCACTTTGATATGTATCCAAGCTAGCAGATAAACTTAATTAATTAATGTGGTCTTCCTTTGTTCTGCACTGTGAACAAATTTGGTTCCTATATTTTCCACTCCCAAAGTAAAGGCTTTCCATCAGTTCTTGTTGGGTTTTTTTTGTTTGTTGAAGTGTCTTAAATGATCTTAATATATTTAGTTATTAGAGATTAATTCTCTATTTTTCAAAAGGCTGTTGAGCACCTGAATGGTGTAGTTAGAACTAGTAGTTTTACTTGTATAGCATTTGAAAGTTTTTAAGATAAGTACAAACATTAACCAGTTCTAACTAATACATAAAGATTTAAAGCACCGGTTTGATTAGATTGTCAATTATTATTTTATAAGTAATCAATGCTAACAGACAATATAGGGATAAAAAGGACTTGGGAAAACAATAGAAGATACTGTGATCATATATTTGAAACCTTTGAATGTTGTTAAACTTATTTAATTATTCCATAATTTTTTAGCTAAATTCAGGAAGAAATCTAATGTTCAATTCATATAAATTGCTCTATTGTTCAGAAATATTAAAGGAATGAGCACAACTGAGAACTCCTACTTCATAGTACTTCAGGAGGAAATTAGCAGATCAAGAGTAATGACTCTCCATGAAATATGAGTGAGCATGCAAAGACCATGACATATTATTAGAGAGAAAGTTTGGACCTATTTGTAGTCTGCAAGGTAATTTGGATTTTATTGCATAATTGCCATTTTTCTCCAGACTATGACTGAACTGTTCTTTTGAGGTTGGCTGATGAAAATGGACTCCTCTGTGTAATTGACAACAAAGTCAGTTGGTTGAGTTCATGGAAAAATTGTGTTTGAAGAAACAAAAATTGTAGGGAGGAAGAGCCATACAGTTATACTTTTGTACTTATTGCACTTAAATGACATGAACCATACATACATATATCTTCATCATACACAACACCATGGGGCCAGGGTGTAGACCTGAATATTAATGCCAAATATCTCATTGTATCAGAAGAGTTTATAAATATTCTTTCCATTAAAATGTGAATACAATGTCCCAGTATTCGCAAATGTGTCAACAGGTCAAACATTTCTCCTTTCACTATAATCCTTGCATTTCCTTCAGCCAACACGTTCCAAAACTCTGATCCTTCGAGATGGAATTAACTAATCAATTCTTATTATAAATTTTGCATTTAAATTATGGATAATCTTTTAACTGTTCTTAATTTACTTGTTATACATCTCAATCAAAGTACATGGCTGCATATGTAACAGTTGGCAGAGTTTATGTGTTTGTTCACATAAACACTCCATAATTTACTTTTGCTAATTTGTGAGTTAAGAGAAAAAGAAGAGGCTGGAAACTTTTCTCTCTCTCACTTCTCAGGCATGCAGTCCCTAAAACAATGTGAATACATTTCACAACTTTTTACCTTCTGTTCTTAATATCAAGGGCAAGACAAAAACAAAACACAACAAAAAAATTCTAGACTATTCAAACTAAACAAACAAACAAACAAAAAAGCCTTAAGTAAGTGAGATAGTAATGAAATTTTCCTTTGCAGAGGATTTGATAAGGAAAAAGTGGCCTTAAATATTGTTCTTTAAGAATATAGAGGTGATTAAATAACGTGATGTTAGGTATTGTTAAAAACTGACTGATATTCACATCACAGCTAAAAGCATAAATAACTGTGCATGAGGACTTATTTCAAACAGTCATATAGGAATAAGTTTATCTAAAGTGGACTTGTTACATGAAAGGAAAATAGCAGCTGTTATTTATATTCTCCTTCTTAGAAATTGAACTGTTTCTCTGTTTTTTTTGTTTGGTTTTTTATTCTTCTTCTTTGGACAGAATAAGTTATTCAGTAGAGGTCTCTGCCATTTGCCTTTATTTCCTGGAAAGTTACATACAGCTCTCTTTGTTGAAGTCCAGTGATGCTAGAACCTGTTTTCTTGAGGTTTGATCTGTCCTGAAAATTGTGTTGTGTTCTATATTTTGTTTAGTCATAAAGTGCCTTTGGAAGCTGATATACTGTCTCAGTTGTTTTGAGTTTAGTATTGGGAATAAATTAATAAAATAAAAAATCTATTAAAAAAAAAAGATCATGGCTACTAAATTTAGAAATTAATAGGTTGTGGTTTGTGTAAATTTATATATATGAACAAAATGTTTTATTATTATCATGGGCTCTGTTAATTGTAGGTGAGCCATGTATACTATGGTATATAATTTTTAACAGTCACAATTGATACTCTACATTTTTAATTTATCTCTTCATATGACAAATTAATTTGGTCCTTTTAGAAACTTCAAATGTGTGTATCAAAGTCCCTGAATAATGATAAAACCAGAAAAAAAAGCCACAGAACTACCTTTCATTCAACAAAAACCCCCCTAATTCTGTGGTTTTTTCTAGTCTTCTTAGCATTCTAATTAAAATAATATATAGCTGGTGTACACATTTAATTAGCTTTGCCTGAATTTTTTTGTTCCTTTTAATTTCTTCCACTAGTGAATGTACATCAGATTGGAGCAGAACTGGTGACTGGAACACTTACACAGGAACAGATCATTTACAATTCCAGCTTCTACCAGAACAGAATAATTACTTAAAATACTACAGCAGTTTTCAGAACAGAAAAAGGAGTTTCTTTCTCATATGAATGTTCCAACAAGTGGCTGAAAAACAATTCCATTCTCAAACTTTGGCTTAATAAATGTGTAATTATTTTCTCCTTAATGATATGGTTTCAAAAAACCAGAGTGAGGGTGTCTAGCACCGTGATATGTCAGTTACTGTGCTTAATATGGGTTTATTTCCTCTCAGGTCAAATGGAGGAACTGAACTAGATATTCGCTTATCCTGAGCCATTGTGTAAGCGTGGCTGCTCAGAGATGGGGAGGGCTTTCTCTATGAGGGCTAAGAATAATGCTAATTAGTCACAGGCTTGAACAGGATGCTTGGATCTTCTCACACTGAGAACTAAATGTTTGCAACAACTTTCAAAGACAGAATTGTACACTGTAAGGAACCTATAACACCAAGAGTTTAGTCAAGGATAAAAAGTGAAATTTTTAATTGGCACTAAGAAAATATTTAATTAGGATATATGCAGACAGGACAAAGACACCAAAATCTTTTGATGACCTTGATACCTGGTTATACTTGAAAAAATAAGTTCTTTTTTAAAATGATTTTATTTCTCTTTTGTTATGGGGTTTTATTTTATGTCTTTTATGCTACTTCTCCTCTTCCTTTGTTTATTCTTTTATCACTTCTTAATTTAATATGTTTTTAGGGTAAATTACCTAAAGTGACAGGATATTAAGAAGTCATGATTTAAAAACCTATGATCGGTTTATAACAGACATGACTGACTGTTACTAAGCCATCCTTTATGTGCTAAATGGACTCTGCTCTATTAAGGATTGAAAATACAAGTTTAGCCACGTTACGGAAGCAGATCTGCTTTTCAACATCTTACCATTGTAATTAGTTCTTATGCTGAGCAAAGGGACTTTTTGTTGAAAACATCTTGTGAGAGAAAAGTGAGGGTAGGAGGTGAAAGTTTCAAGGTGACTGTGACATTTAAGGATTTAAAGCCAGCCTTTATGTTTGGGGCATATTCATCCCTCAAGCAGAGCCAGAATCTGTAGATGAACTTGATTATTTCATACTCATCCAGTCGACCCAGATGAGCAACCCTATTTTTTTTAAATATTCTTTTGGTGTAAACTGTCCTCATTTTAGTGGAAGTTATTAAATAAAGACAAATTATTCCTATAAAAAGTAGTTGCAATATAAATATGAGATAAAATATGTTGAAAACCCTATTGTTGAAATATAGAAAGCACTCACAGCTTTCCATTTTTAATTCACCACAATTACATAATTTTTCTTTCCTCTGTAAAGTCTGTTTTGCTCTGTAAAGCCCATGTAAACTGTCTCCTCAGTTTCTACAGCACTATATACTTTCATATTTCAATCTACAAATCTCAAACATACAGCACAAAAAAGATCATGAAGATTAGATTAACATTAGGAGTATGCACTTGACCCTGAAACATGCAATTGTATCAAACTACAACAATAGATACAAGTACACTATTCTGTAACATAAGGATGTGGAATGTCAAAGAAAAAAAGGATAAAATTGACTCTCAGAAGTGTATAATTTTTAAAAAGATTGATAGAAGATTGTACTCAGAAGTCGCTGGAATCGGTAGGAAGCCAGTATTAAATACTTCAATCTAATATTTCAATAAGTCATTAACAAAATATGATTTTTTCATTTTTATGGTTTCTTGCACCTGCTGCTCTCTCTTGAATGCTAGGGATGCTACGAGTGGTTACTAAGGAGACAGAGATCTTTGGATTTAATTAAGACTTGTCAGGTAAAGCTCTTTAGGTTGTTTGACTGGGGATTTTTTAAGGAGAGAAAAACAACTTTAAAAATAATGTATCTTAAAATCAATCTGCACATATCTTGCTACTGATAAAAGCTCCCAAACAGATTTAAAACAGCCTGCAGCACTTATCTCTTATTCATTTGCTTAGCAATGAAAATGGCCACTTCTAATTTACTCCTCATTCTGTACTATCCTTTTAAAATGAAAATAAACTATACATAAAAGACTATTTGGGGTCCATTTAAAGTCCTTGTGTGTTGTAGCTTCTATCACAGTGGGAAATAATAGCTGCTTATGGCTTACTTTGATAGCAGTACTTCACATTTCACTGATAGCTTAGGTTTCATGATTTCGTGTTGAATGAGTTTGTCATATTGAATAAACTTTCCAAGGGTACAATTATATGGCAGCAGAATTCTTATCTGTCAGAGGTATCCATTTCCTCCTCTCCATGGTAGGTAAGGGTTTATATGATGAAATAAATGCGGCCTGAATGAGTACTCAGTAACTGTGGAGCTACTGAAAACTGCTTAGACTCTAAAGCTGACTGAAAAATCATAGACAAGGAATTTTAGGCAGGCACCCGTCCCACAGAAAACCATTAAGAACATGCTGAAAAATGTGGGAAGAACAACATTCTTAAAGGGAAGATTTTTAAATTAATTAAGGTTTTTTTAATGAATTTCATTAAGACGTACATGTCTTAAATGTGTATATCAGACAAGCTGGAAAATGAGTCAATTTTCCTGTTCTTTGACATTGTAGTCTTTCTTTTTGACACTGTTCATCTTCTTAGTTGTTAAAATTAACTTTCCAGACAACACCAAAAATGTAATCAGAAAAAGGAAGGAGGTGTTTGATTTTTTGGGATATGTGTGTGTGCGCGTGTGTGCGCACGTGTACTTTATTTTTTCCCCTGGTCATTTTGTCTTGATATTCTTCCTTTGTTATATCCTCCTCAGGCATGTTCCCAGGTTTGTACAGTTCTCTGAATTTTTTCTTAGGCTAATCTTATGTTTCTTTAACCAGATGCTGTTTTCTCGGTGCCTTGACTCCCTCTATTTCTACCTTCCTTTGCATTTACTGCAAAGCTACCGTTGAACTCAACGTCCTCTTCACTCTGAGATCTTAATTTTATAGCAGACAATAATGAGACACTGATAATGAGCAGTAATATGTTAGGAAAACCCAGGAGTTCAGAAACGTGTAGTTCTATCCAAGACCAGATAGGGAATCTAAAATACTAGCATGATAAGCATCTGCATAGTCCTGTTTTGTGCTTTGCTTTTCCTTTTCCTTTGATTTTTCTTTGAATTTTGCCAAATAAACAAGCCACAAATGGAAATAGAAGCGATTACTTGGGGAGGAAGAGAATACAATAATTCTGTAAATTTAGGTCACCATTTTGTTCAGATTAAGTTGGATTTGGATATTTATTTGCATCATCCATAGATCGGTACATTCTACCATGCCTACATATTTAAATGCAATTTACTGTGGAGGTATCCTTACAGCTTTTTACCAGCTAGTCTAGTAGTCCAATACCTTAGAAAGCCTCAGGCAGCCTAGAGAGGTAGCATGGGCAATCCAGCATTTCAGTAGCTCTAAAAGCAGTAAATGTATTGGCTGCAAAGCTGATACCACCAGTAGAAGCAAAGAGGGAGAAATATAGCTCCCAGCTTGCCTAATTTCCCGCAATTAGAAGCTTTCAAAAGAAACAGAAGCACACAGATGTTCGCAGAAAGAGTTGCAAAGCCAAAGACGGTGGGCCCTGCCTTGGTCCTTTCTTTTATTCGGAGAAGAGGAAAGGGGAGGACTGGGGGCGGACCCGGGGTGACCAACCAATCAGACACTGCTAAAGAGTTTGAGTTACATTCAGTTTTGCCCGCGCTTGCAACAAAGAGTTTCAGCTTGGGGAGGGGGAGGGGAAGCTCGGTGCAGGCAGCAACAATTTACCTTATTACTTGGATTAAAGCAGTGCTAGAGTTAGACTGTAGTCTACATAGATATCATTTCCAATTACATTCATTCCCACTTCTCAAGGTATTTTTAAGAGTTATAAAGAGTTGCTTTAGGGTTTGATGCCATCACTATATGATAATATATATATATGACAATATACTGCTCAGAACACAAAGAATATCACATCAGTTCAGAATAAATTGGATCTTAATTAAAACAAGATATTGGAAACTAAAAAGAATATAGAAACATAAAGTCCAGCACGATTTATGTCTTTAGTTTTACCTGGGGATTTAATTTTACATGAGGATTCTAAGGTAAGTGCAAATGGTTAAGTTTAGCTATGCAATAACTTCAAGCTCTCCTGCCACTGAGAATCATTTAGGTTGGAAAAAACCTCTCAGATCATTGAATCCAACCTAACTGTGTCAAGTCCACCATTAAATCATGTCCCATCTAGTTGCATGTGCTGATTTTGTTAGTGATTTGATAACACCAGTAAAAACAATGAGTCTTCCAGCATGCTGATCCAGCACTAATGCTGAGGAATAAGTTGTCCAAAATAGTCACTATTAATGTTATACTGTGCATCAAATGGGTAATTTCTGACTCTGTCCTGTCCAGGTTCCATCGAAAACATTATTAATTAATATTTAAATAGTACCTTAACATTATAAAATGTGCAATAGGAATGTGTCATTACTTAGACATATTGACATCACGAGTGGTGCAACAGTCCTGAAAATTTACATTAGTTTTTACATAAAATTTTAGAACTGAATGTAACTAAACTATGATTAGAAACAGATTTTTTTTTTTTTAAAGATGCTAGCTGGATTGTCTGATACTGACAGTTTTAAAACTGTAATTCTACTAGAAATTGTAATACAGCCTCACATACGTAGTATTCTTATTTAAAAAGTTATTAAAGCATTATTTAAAGCAACTGATATGTCAAAATGTCGTGGTTAGATGGATACATCAAAATTGCCACAAGAAATCTGGCATTTTCATTAAATTATTAGCACTTTTGTTATGATTTGTTATGATTTTGTTATGATGTAATATAAGTAGGCTTGCATGCATGATTTTGAGCTGATGATTGGATACTTCAGTGATGAGAAATACATAAACCTTAAAAACCACAAAAGACACATGTCTAAATTTTAATTTAGTTTAAATTGCTTTTATTTGTAACACAGTGTTATTCATTTTCTCTTCATATGCAACTCACAAAAATGTTTCCCAAACAACCAGAAATCTGATTCACTTGTAAAAGTGTTCTTGAAGGCATCTATGATCACATGTAATTTAAATACTCCTCCGTTTGAGCAGTAAAGGGCTAAAGAGAAACAAACAAACAAAACAAAATCCAACAAACATTTAAAACAAGTTGCAATAGCTTTGATTATAAGTTGAAGGACAAAATAATTTCCCTCACGTATCTATAGGACTGGCATAATGAAATATAAAGCTTCTTATATAGTATAGTTTTATAAATATTTGCACAACTTTTAATGCTGCTTAAAGATTGTTAGCATGGAATTTATATTCTGTTTAGTGACTGCACTGCAATGCAAGTGGAAAGAAATATTATCTGCACATTATATGTAATGGCTTGTCCAGGGATCAGGATGCATGTACATATTTCAATCCTGGCTACTCTTTATCACAGATGGACTGCTCTATACATCTTTCAGAAGGGACGTGTGAGAGATTCTTTAATAACTTCTCAAGTAGGGCAAGACCTTATCATGTAAATAATCCTGTAACACTCCATTCCAGATGCACAGCATAATTCAGTTTGCAGTGTAATAAAAGTGTGTAAAAGATACAGGAGGAGTAATCTAATTGTTCTCTTACTTGTAAGCACAGTTATTACCTGGGCTATAACCTTGGTGCTTGCTATTTGTTGCTCTTTGAAAATGACTGTGACTGAGCAGCATTTCTCTTGCAATTAAAGGTAACCTATGGTTTAATAATATTTCCTGTTGTTAAGCAACAAATACTCCATCAATTTTTAGTGTTCTACAAGTCAGAGTCATAGAACTGATCTAAAATATTACAGACGTTAGTGGTAAATATTTCCTTTTCAAACAGAAATCTGTCACATGTGGGGTCCCACAAGGATTGATAATGGGCCAATGCTGTTCAATATCTTCATAAGTGATCTGTACAACAGGATTGAGTGTACCCTGAAAAAGTTTGCTTATGATACCGAGTGGGGAAGCAGACACCTTGGAAGGGATAGCTACTCGGCATAAAGATCTGGATAGGCTGAGAGGGTCTTATGAAATTCAGTGAGGACAAAGTGTAAAGTCTCATGTCTGGGAAACATAATCCAGGAGTGCAGAACAGGCTGGCATTTACCCACATGGGAACCTGGGGGTGCTGGTGGACAAGCTCCTCATGAACGAGCAGTGCTGCTGCAGCACAGAAAGCCAACAGGATGCTGGACTGCATCAACAAGAGCATCACCAGCAGTGATGAAGAAGTCTCTATTCACTCTATTCAGTGCTGGTCAGTCCATGCCTGAAAGATTGTGTTCTTTTTTTGGTCCCTGCTACTCAAAATAGCTGTGAACAGGCGACAGAGGGTTTAGAAGAGGGCCACAAAGATAATCAAGGGGCTGGGAAGCCTGCCATGTGAGGAAAGCCTAAGAGAACTGGGTTAACTGGGTTTGTTCAGCCTTGAGAAGAGAAGGCTGAGGGGACACTTTATCACCCTTTTCCAGTATTTAAAGGGAGGTACAAAGAAAATGCAGACTCCATTTTTATGAGGAGTCACAGGGAAAAGAGGAGGGATAATAGGTGCAAGTAACTTGTGGAGAGACTCCTACTGGACAGAAGAGGAATAGTTTTCACAATGAGAACAATCAACAGTTGGAATAACCCGGCCAGAGAAGTAGTGTTCCAATATGGCACAATTTTAAGATTCATCTCACCAGGATGCTGGACCCCCTTGTCTGGATTGTGCTTTTGCCAAGAAAGGCTGTACCAGATGATCCTTGATGTTCCTTCCAACCTGATATTCTATGCTTTTCTGATTCAGTGATTCAAATAAAATCACATTACAAATTATCTTTCTTTACAGCCTAACTCAGATAATCTCAAAAAAATACAATTTTAAAATATAATTCACATACTAATTTTTGGAATTCACGGTTCATATTTTAGGAGTATTAATTACATTTTATGCTATTGTATTACTTTTCTATGTATATATGTAGACAATGACAGATTACTTTCCCATGTGGCAGACAGTAAAGTAGATCACAATGTCATGGATTTATCATAGGTTGTTTAGATCAGTCCACACAGTCATAAGTATATACATTATTTATGTGGGAGAGTAAGATTATAAATAAAGAATACTAATCAGCTTGTAAGAGAACTGCTGTCTTTACATTTTTCATTCTCCCTCATAAAATGAAATCTCAGGCAGTCAGCTTTTGTTTGTACTGACATAATATACTACTGTCCTTAGTACACACATGCAGTCAATGAATTGGAACCCATGTTTAAAAAAGAGGAAAATAAACTAGGAAGTGAGGCAGACAAGATGAGAGAGACAGACAAGATGAGGAAGGCAGAATTACACCAACATGTGGGAGCATCGATGAGCATAATTGAAAAACGAATGTCAAATACTCTTTGCTCACTTCACACAGGTATTGCATCATTATAAAGTTACGAAACCCTTGGAGTCATAATTTCTCATGTAAGCATGAAGAAATCAGTGATCAAAATGAAATTTACCTTGCTAAACACAAGTATCTATTTTAAAGTAATGGAAGCAATCACAATATTTTAAGAAATATATTCAATAGATGATTATCCCATATGGTTAGTTTTCAGGTGATAGTTCAGTAAGTTCATCATCAAAACTGTCCATGGGGCTGTCCTAGTTTCAATTGCATTTTAATCAGTAAAGACTTCTATATAGTTGAGTTCATATCAATTAGGAAAGAAGTCAAAGCATGACTGGTATGACAATTAGGGCATATGAAACATTATTTTATGTCCCATTACTTATTAAATAAAAGAAGTGTCAATAGAAGGTATTATTGTATAAAGGAAAAGTTCTGAGGTGTTTCTTGTTTGGATTGGATGTTATTCCAATTAATATCCTCTTGCTGAAGAGGAGAGGAACCCCAGGAGAACCTTCTTATTGGAAGGTCTTTACTACTTCCCATATGAGCACTTCCTAACCCTGTTATTTTGCAAGATGACCTTAAGTTGGATGTATCCCATCAACAGAGGACTGGGAATACAGCTTTGTGTGTATCAACCTTCATCCACTTTCCTTAACCAACAAGATTATCTGTATATTGATTTATAAAGGGGAAATGAAATTAATGAAGTAGAAATATGAAACTCTCACTTCTGTAAAGGCTGGTGGAGCAGAAATAATAGAACTGGCTATTCTCTTATTTTGACAATAACATTTAGTCTTTTCCAAATGAGCTCAGAATACTCTGTTATTTAAATTTATGTCAAAGAAAATGTGGTACTAAGGTTTTTAACTATGACTTTCAGGGACGTGAAATGATCAGTCAAATTGATATTGTTCTGAGAACATATATTCCAAGCAATATATTTTGAAAATATTTTAGGTGGATAATATTTGTTGCGGTGTGAGGTGAATGAAAAAATTTTAATAGACAAGTATGTAAAAAATCACGTTTTATATATGTCGCAACACAGGAGAAAATTATTGCTTGCTCTATACAGACAATTATAGATAACATTTTATCTCCACAGAGGTTTGCAAAATCTATATTGTTTCTATCCTAATGTTTATATTGTGAATTCATCTTGTTCTTACCTCAGAGCGTCAGTGTAGTTTTAAGCCACAGAATCCATGCACAGACCTATAGCCTTCAGTTTTTTTGTGATTCTGGTACATGAACGAATTTTGTAGAGAGAGTTTGGGGTTTTATTGAGAAAGCTCTCATAACAGTAAATTTTTTTTTTGCTCTTAAATTCTTAGTGTCTGAAAGTTTCCAGACTTGAAGAGTAAACATCGTGCATTTTGTCTCAGAAGTGGTTTTCTAGCATCTAATACACATTTATAGTTTATTTCTTTGTAAAGTCTTTATCGGGATTAAATTAATTTTCCTTACATGATTTTAGATTCATGGACACCAACACCAACCTGTGTATACACACTTCACCATTATGCTCAAAATAGGCTGCACTGTATTTTTAATTTGAAGGTTTGGAAGCTTGAGTACATCAATTTCATTTTAAATAGTAGGTGTTCCCTATTTAAACATAATCTTAGTCAGATTCCTCAGCTTCTTTCTCTCATTTGATATGAAATTCATTGCTGAGACTGTATATAAAGAGAAGCCTTGGGAGTGATCATGAGTGTGCTGGCTACCTGGATCAGTTTCCTGATCTGTTTATGCCTGAAACTGGCTATTGAATTGAAGATAAGCTTAAAATTGACCTCATAGTTATTGCTTCCTCCAAATTTACATTTTGACTTACAAAAAAATATCCACATAATTAGGTAGCTGCTCACACTTCTGTAGTCTCTGTTAATGTCATGTCCATAAGATGTGGAGCAACTTTGGAAAATTTGTTACACAGTCTGTGAAGACAAGAATTAGTTTTGAGTTTCATGATATCCTTACAGAGAATGTGGAGGTATCTTCTTATAATGTTGTCTGTATAAGACTTCTGCTCAGGAAAACCTCCCTTGGAATTATTTTTGTGAGCAGCCATCTCCACAGCATGTGTGTTCTGATAACATCACTGAGAATGATATAGCAAAGGAACTCTTTTGGTGTAAAGATACCTCAGTCTCAGCTCTTTGTCTTTGGGCCTGGTTCAGCTTTGTTTCAGATTCAGACATACTTAGTAAGATTAAAAGAGCTCAAATTTTCTTGTATAATTTGGAATTTAGATTCTAATGCTGAGGTATTTTTAGATGGAGTCCTGATATTTAATCTTTTCACCTTTTCTCAGACAGGATGTAATTGTCCATGAATGCAAAATATCATGGCTCTTTGTTATTGATTTTTATACATAAAGTTTACAGAGAAAGTCCACATTTTGAACATCTTACTTCTATCAGTATATATATGGGATCCTTTCCAATACAAATCCCATTAATTGCCTTTTAGTCTTCATTCAGCTATATACCTACAATTCAGACCAAAAATGCTTCTGTACTAAGGTAATGTTTAAATATTTCAAGCAATAAACCAAAAAAATTTCTGGAAAAGTTAAAAAAAATACATCTATTGTATACTTTCTTTTTGTTGATGAAGTGAACAAGGTTGAAACAAAGAATGAAATTTTTCTTTATATTGTTTTCTATAACATGAAGAAAAGTCAATATCAAATGTATTTTAAAGAAAAAAGTACAAAATCAATCTTGCATTGAGTTTTCAAAAGACAATTATGTAGACTAAATCCTTTTTTTCCCTTAGCCATCACATTCCAGTGGGAATAAAAACTCTTAACATAAAGAATTTTTTTGTAAAATACCTTCATTTCTTCTACATTGTAAATCAAATTTTTGCATTAAAAGTCATTACTTGATATAATGTATACAACACACAAAACATCTATTTATCTCTGAAATAATTTAATATTTCCTACATAATTTTTTCCTATTGTAGACACAAAAAAACAGCCATTAATTGAACACACTGTGAAAAGTTTGTCTTGGATTTGGAAATTTTCCTCTGGAATAAAATCACCCTGACTATGACAGTCATGTCCATGTTTATGCCACCTCTTGCTCTCTCCTGGAATAAAATGAAATAGAAAGTGTTTTCCCTGAAGAGATGAATTCAAATATAAGGACTCAAGTAGAGTTATCTATTCTTTCTTGGGTTAACAAAGTTCAAATTTGAACTCTGTACAGCAGAGCTGTGTATACTAGGTACTGGAGATGCTAAAGGGAAGGGAGGTAAACACCAGATGGTTACGTCTTGCTGAATGCTTAAGTTTAAATTACTGTATATCAAGCTGTCATCTTTTTGCTATGTTAAGTGAGGCAAGTTTACTGTAGAAAGGCAAACCTACAAAAGAAACTGATGGAGTCCAATCATTTGTCACATCAATAGGATTCTTAATTAAACCAGCAAGGGCCTCAGATGTATACTGACTGAAGATTTACTCATAAGGACAACTTATTCTCTATTTCTTGCTAAAGAAGTGCATATAAAAATCCTGTTACAGTGATGCAGGGACTAGCAGAATAGTTACACAGTAAATGAGTTTTGAATTTAAAATTTTGCTTAAGCAATTTATATTTTCATTGTTTATTTTACATGGAGTCTTATCCTTTGGATATTTAATTATTACAATATTCACTGCTTGATGGTGGAATCACTGATGTTACAGATTTATATACCCAAGATACATTTTTGTTTGTTTGCTTGTTTTCCGCTGTTCCTTTCCTTTCCTTTCCTTTCCTTTCCTTTCCTTTCCTTTCCTTTCCTTTCCTTTCCTTTTCTTTTCTTTTTTTCTTTTCTTTTCCATTGTATCACTTGGGATGAGATACCTCTGCTAAATTCTGTTAAATACAATTAAGATGGCTGTGTACGAAACCCACAACAGACACAAGTTGTGTGTGAAGCCTGTGCTAAAGCATGGTGTTTTTGCCGGTTTTTGTCGCAGGAACAAACAGGTAAGGATTGTAATTTCTTCTCCCAAAGACCTTTGTTTGGCTGAAACTTTTTTTCAACCTGTAATTCAAATGTAGATTGGAGTATAATTAGTCATGAGATTTGTTTTAAAACAGGCAGTTACTTTGTGTAGCCAACTCTGAACAAAATTACAAACAAAATGTTCTAGTGCCTAAGTTGAATTTTCAACCCCCACTAGTCCTTATATCATCATAGATATGCTCTCCTTTGTTCCTAGGATAATTCAGATATACAGAAGGGGTGATCAAAGATCTGAACTGTTAGATAAAAATGTCATTAGTCATATTGACCCGTAATAAATGTCATTATTGTGAAGCTAAAATTATGATCAGTTGGTGACTATGCTTTTCTTGGAACATGGAAAAGTATAATATAGCTTAAATTAATGGTGCACTGCATGCATGTGTAAACAAAGTTACTTAGTGTATTTCTAAAGGAACTAAAACTAATACAGTGTGGGTTGAAAATGAACGAAAAAGTTGCTAAATGACAATAAAACCAAAGCTATTGATGTGTACAGATATCATTTTTCTATGTCTTGCTGTATTGATGAACAAAGTTTAGAGCTCATGATTGTTTTGGTTTAGATAAGGAGTGAAATATGTTGGTACTATTCATAAACATTTTGATGTGTTGCAATATGGAACTTGTACTGGAATTGCATAAATCAGAATAGAACATGCAGGAATTAGCCCACCTCCCAATGCCTTTGACAGTGATTCAGAGCTATGCAAATAACAAGAGGTTGTAACAGAGCAAGATAAACTTGTTAAAAAGTGAAAAATAGTTTGCTATCAGCAAAATTTTTTGGAAATTATGAGAAAGACTGCTTCTCAGGATTGCTTCTCTCAAGAATTTCATTGTTTTTCTTGAACATGGCTCAACAGTAGTTTTATTTCTAGTACTAAGGTATAGGTAGCATAAGCATAAAGGATCTGTGATTATTTCCTTTTGATTAAAATATCATGGTCACGGACAAGATGAAAATAAGAACCTGTGCCCCAGTTTCTCTGATCAGTTTATTTTAGATGTTTCTTTCTCCCAAAACCTTTCATTTCTTTCAAAGGCAAAACAATCTTTGTGAGAGAAACTATGTGGTATTTAGATGCTGTATAAAAAAGTTCCAGTCAATTACTACCCGATTTTTTAATATACTCTTTGCAATACTGTTGCAGTTTATTAAATTAGTGAGTTTGCATTTTTGTGTTTCCTAGATTTATCTAATAAATGTATCTGACTCTTCTCCATCTCCTGAGACAATGGGAATTTCACTGAGTCTTGAAAAGGAACAAAAATTTTTCTCTTCAGATTTGTCTTTATAATCATCAAGGGTTTTTCAGCAATCCTGTTGCAGTTGTCGTGTATAGGTCTTCAAAAATAGTTACAGCTTTTTGTACGTCCATAAGAAACAAAAAGAGGAGTTATGTTCTGAGCTATTTTGTCATGGCTCTTCTGACAGCAGAGAAGAAAAGCACTTAAATCTTTAAAACAACCATTCCCTTCTCTCTCACTACTTTCCACTCTTTTTCTCTTCCCCTCTCCCTCATTAAAATCCAGCAATGTCATTCATTGTCAGCCTTTCCAGCAGGAGGTTAGAGGCTATGTGTTAGCCACAGGTGAAATATGATCCAAAGCAAATCTTGCAGTCCAGGTATACATCCTTTCATGACTATCAGTCATGATGAATGGCGCTAGAATAATTTGTTTTGAAATATAGTAGTGATTGTACAGAGCTGATATTATTTTCATTTGCTGTGAAAATCTTTATTATAACAGGTTTATGACATTTCACATTTGCTGTGATAACTGTCAAAACAGTTATATAGTCGTTGAAAGATAACAGTAAACAGAATTACCTTTGATTTTGTTAGCTTTTTGAAATTTCATTTGCTAGTGAAAATTTTTCATGATTACAGCTTTAGTAATCTGTAAGCAAATACAGAAACAAACAGGGCACAAAATGCAGAATATCGAAAATGCTAAAGTAATACAGGCAGACTGCAAATACTGTAATCTCCCTTCAACTTTAAAATTTAAGTTTCAGTAGTCATGACTGAGGCTACACTGCTGTGAATGCTCTATCTGTATCTAACATCATGTATCAGGATATCTTTTCTGGGAAAAATATCATTACTTTTGTGTCTTGGTGCTCTTCTTCCTTGCTTCCTTTCCCATGCTCATGGCATTTTGAGAAGCAGCAGTCGATGATAAATTCATAGTCTGGTTATAGAGACATTCACCAGAGCCAGAGGGGACTAAATAAATTCCGTTTAGGCCTTTTGCATCCAACGTGTTCTCACATGTACTAGTTTGAAAGCAAACCAGTGAGAGACTCGAAATCAGAACTACAATTTAATAGGAAAATTAAAAAATAAATGCAATAGTAGAAAAACACTGACAGTCAGGATGCAACATGTCACCCTGTCAGTCAGGGTGGTGGTAACAGTCCAATTAAGTGGTGGCTGCAGTCCTCCTGAAGTGATAGATATGGTTCTGTCAAAGTGGTGATCCTGCAGAAGGGTCTGGTCTTCCCCTGAAGGTCCACTGGTAGTTACATAGCTCTTGTCCTCAGGGAATCCGTGAGGTAAGGGTTGAGTGTGGTGTTCCAAACCTCAGATTATATCCAGGTAGGAATGCTTGGTTCCTCCCCCTGGGCGGAGCATCTCACAATGGGATGATGTAATTTTATGAGTCATGCAGTGATGCTGGATGGCCCATTAACAGAAAAACATCCCTCTGGAGGGAGCTATCAGGGATGTGTCATGGAAGAGATAAAGAACACTGCCCCACCTGGTTTTAACAGCTGGTGATAGAATAGATACTTTTGGTTACATTTTACATTGTAACCTAAGACACCACACCGCAGGTGAGTGATAATCTCAATTTGTCAGGGCTGCCATACAGAAAACTGCACAGCTCCATTCCTGTAAAGAATAATTATGACTTCTAAGAATTGTTAGGATATGGCTGAGTATAGCCCAATATCAAAGGAAAAATGGATTGTAACACTTTTACAATCTTTTTACTAATTCTGTTGAAGCCAAGACTGTCATTTTTCGGAATATTGAATCACTGCTGTTTCTTGTATATTTTTTTTCATTTTCTCTTTTTTTCCCCCTTATATTTCAAGAGTTCTTCCTGTTCTGTTGCAATATAGTCAGAATTCTAGAATTTTAAGTCACTATGTTTATCATTAATGGAATTATAGCCTACTAAATTGATATTGGTCATAATTTTCTGTGCTCTCATAGCATCAGACCTTCATGTCTGATATTTGCTGCCACAGTGTTTGACAGTAGGGACTCAGGGAATTCAGAACAGAATTTAGCTCATCACTTACCATTCTTTAAGTGAGATTTTAGTTATTGGTGTGAAATGAGGTCCGCTTCAGCAAATGGCGCCAATGCTCTGCTGAAGACATAATTAATGTCTATGCTAAAATCCCTGAGGGATGATATCAGTGTCTGGGTACTAGATGCTGTCTTGGTCATGATATTTATTGGTCTTCTGTCTTTCATTTGCTTTTGGTAACTAGGACTTCTATTGTGCAGCTGCGAGATACTTTGGAGAGTTGTTGATTTACCTTGGTCTTTTGTAACAGAAATTTATTGTGAGCCATTTTATAGCTTTTGCTTGCTCAAGTGGAATACAGATAATGCAATCTTGTAAAGCACTTGGTTTCAATTCCTAATCTTTGTCATAAGTCACTAGAACTATGAGGCTTTGTGGGGTTTTTATTGGTTAGAGGTTTTTTAAGGATTTGTTCAGCCTTCTATATTACAAGCATAATGTCATCCAAATATATAATTTTGATGATAGTGTTGATATATGGTAAAGGTTTAATGGGAATGAAGGGGAAAAAAAGAATATTCGAGTGTGGAATCTTAAAAATCTATTGTCTGTCATATCCCTGGCTTGGTTGCCAGGATAAATTTTCTGGTTTCTATTGCTGAGTGTTTTAATGATAAAGGAAAAAGTGAATAATGGTGATTCCAAACACAGATAAGAAATCAAGGAATACATTTTTTATCTTTTTACTTCTCTTGGTCTGTAGTTGATCAATGCCAGCATGTGATCACATGAACTGCAACAGGATTTAAATCAAGTTTGCAGAACTGGACATCATCCTGAAAGACTGAAAATTTACATGGAAAAAAAAAGATGATCAAGGTGACACAAAAAGAGAAAAGAAAAGCAGAGATTTTCTCAGACTTTATAATTTGAACTGAAAAGACAGTATTCCCTATCTGGCTTTGTTTGGGCAAGCCTAGAGATATTAGTCAATAACTTGCTATTCTTCCGATTAAAATTCTTGATCAATTTTCAATTGATCAAGAGTGTGAATATTTCCCTAAAAAGTAAATAGATATTACAATAATTCACTTTGTGTTGGCTTTCCAAACGACTGGCATATTAAATGTCATTTTTTAGCAGGAGTAGCTAGAACTCCAATGTCTGTTTTAATGATATTCCTAATGATTTTCAGATATCAGATTTTTTACTAAACATGAGCAAACTGGTGTGCGTTATAAAAGGTCAAGGTTGATGCCAAGGAAGTTGTTACCTACATTGATACTTTGAGTAGTAATCCAGTTTGATTCTGCAATGCAAATTAGTCATTAGGCATATAGCAAACTGTCCTGCTTACAAAAGCAAGTACTCATTGTTAGCAGCATAAAATCAATATTAATTTGTACCTGAAATTAAGTATTCTAGTAGAGATTTCCAGAATTTTAATCCAAAATTATGTTTGGGATGTGGAAGAGCTTCACAATCCACTTCTTATTTGGGGTAAATCTTCATGGCTTCATAACTTTACTGGAGCTGTGTTGGATAATCTGATGATATCTATTCAGTAGGAATCTTATTGTGTTTATCATGAATTCTTCTGAGAGGCTGATAGTAGGCCTGTGACACTCCTTGCATTCCTCATAGGAGCAAGTCTCAAAGCATTAAAAAAAATAACTTTGTTAGGGACACTATCTCTGTGATGGATGACACCACCTTGTTTTTGATGCTCATAAAATTGCAAGAAAAGCATTTTGAGTCACAAGATTTATCATTTGCCTGAGTGTTAAAAAAAAAAAAAGTGGGAGCATAAAAATTACTTTATTAAGGTCATAGTCCAGCAAAGCTGGTAAACAGACATTTAAATTAAAGCAGCTGGGTAACTCTACCAATGTTAATTGGGCTTCCTTACATAATAGGTGTTTAACTATTTACGTAGGTGAAGGACTTAACTGCACTGCTATATATTTTATGTATTCCTCTTGTCCAACTTCTGCAATGGAATGAGGATGTAATTAGAATGAAAATGTCATGTTCTTGTCAATTAAAAATTCAAATGAGTTAGAGTCATAAGAATGCAGGAAGTGGTGCTTGATGCACCAGCTATTTTAGTTTCACGTGCAAAATGCTCACCACAGAGCACGCTACCTCAGCCATGCTAACTCAACCAGAAGGAAGCCCTTCTCCCTGGAAGAGATCCCTCCCCTCCTCTCTACCCGCCCCCCCCTCCCCGGCAAATGACCTGGGGTGGTATGGAATAATCTCTGGGTCCTGGATATGCCCCCTCCTAGATATGGCAAAAATTAACTCTGTTCTGCCCAGAATCAAGACAGTAACATCCTTTGTTCACAGTGATTGAATAAATAAAATTTCCCTGTATCTATTCTACAAAATTTTGGACAGAGACATAAATTAATAAGAAGGCTATAAATCTTTATAAATCTTTATTACTAACTGCAAAGATTATTCTTTGCTTTCATTTTGATCACATTTCTGATAATTTAGTTGGAGGATGGAACACTTCGATGGTGGTTACCTGGGAAGAACAAGAGACATTTTTACTTCAGTGCATGTGAATTGTCTCATAGCTTTATCATTTTACATAGTTCTAACTCTTAACATAATTGTATGTTCAAGATTCTTAGACAAATAATGAAAATAAATAATTTCCAAGTATTTAAATTAATATCTCAGTCCCTTCTGTGTGAAATCTTCTGAAAATTCATAATAAATTCTCATATGGTTTAATAGGACTTATTCAACAGTTGTGGATACTAATACAGTTATTATTCAGATTTAATTTTAACCATGCCAATGAAACTTTATGGAAAATAATGAGTCAAAATTGTTAACTGTTAGCATCCATGGATTCATTTTATACCAGTTTTACAGCTTTCTTTGTTTTAAATAAATTAAACAGTATCAGAATACAAAGAACTACAGTACTTTTAACTGTTTTGAAGAAGAGATCAAAATCTGGATTTGGCTTGATTATGGCTGAGGACTGTGATTTCTGTATTCGTACTAACATCCTTTTTCTCTGGTTCCTCTGCCCATGGAGGAGGCTGCAGCAGGCAGTGGAAGTGATTCTGTAATACCATGATGGTTTCCTGTTCTTATGAGATAGAACACCCTCCCTTGCCCTCACTGGCCATCCCCAGGAAGTGTTGCCTCCAAGACTGGCTTCTGCACTTGGCCCTATCAGCAAGGGGATTCCAAGTAGCCAGTGACCCCCTGGCGCTGCATTCCCATTGTATGGCTCCCTGAGCTCCTTGCTCTAGTCATGTTGGACCAGGTTGGGATTGCAGCACACAGGGGAGGCAAGCAGGAAAAAGGCAGTGCTGCAGTGCTAGACTGAACTAGCAGCAGGAGTGCAGAAAAACGGCCATAACTGATCAGAAAAACGGAAATACATTTATATGACAAAAGATCCTTCCCCACCTCCCTGCCCAAGTGGCCCAGAATTTGTGAGAAGGGATGTAGATGTAAGAGCCCTGTTTCTTATGTGCATCCCAAATAGCAAAAGCAAATATATATTTAAGTATGTCTTAACTAGTACATTTGAAGTTTCAGCAACATCCTTTCAGGTTTATAGATTCCTTAACAAAACAGTTTAACATTTGAAAACAAATCATGAGAGCACTGAATATACAGATATTTTTCTATGCTGTCTATAAGAAGATACTGGAAAACAAACGGGAATTAAAAAGAGCCTTCTTTGGTTTTTCAACCTTTCCTTTGAAGTGTCATTATTGATTATTTGCTACTGGAATTATTCAGGCAGTGTTTTTTATTGTGCCTCAGGTACACACATGTTTAATTGTTTCAATTACATTTACAAATTACCATTCAGATTTTTTTTCCAGGATTCACCCCTCTTTTTTCAGATGCTTGTCTTACATACCTCTGATGACATAGTTGTTTTCTTTGAACTGTTCTTGCCCCCAATAAACCAAAATTATGTTTTGTCTATTAAAAGTCAACAGTAAAAAGACTAAAATAAAAATGCTAATAAGAATTTAACTCTCAGTTGGTACACCCTTCATTTTATCCAGAATCCTTAATGCCTTAATGCACATTTATTTGAAAAATTGCTCTTCTATGAACTATCTTTGCTCAAAGCAAGTGTTTTTCACCACTGAAAAGTTGTTTTAATAGTGCTGAGACTGCCCTTTCCTAAGTAGTCAGTAAAATGACATGAGCTGGTAAAGTACCTCTCAGCGGCAGATTCCCTAAAATCTATTTAAGTTAATCCCAGTGCAACTTTCAAAGTTCTTGATAATTCTATGTTTTAAGGCAAGTCTATTCTACAGTTAGGATAGTTCTGCTAATTAATGGTGTGAATTTAAAGACAATTAAATTCTTGTATGGAAGTCTCCTCCCTTCCCCCAAAAGCAGATTAACACTACCTGTCTTTTGAATGAGATAATCAAGGAGGTGTTTAGTACATTTTATATTCACATCTTTAGTTACCACAGTTTAATTTTCTTTAGAACAGAAAAAAATGTACTTGTAAATTCTAAACTTTTAATCACATTATGACTTCCATAACTAACCATTTCTCTATTACTTTTAATTAGAAAGTGTTCCTAAACTGCATTCTCTATTTCATCAGTTTCATTGCCAAGGGATATCAGGATGCTACCAGCAATCTTACTTTATGTGAACAATGAACTATTCTATTCTGCTTTCCTGAACTCATTTACTTGTTCCTAAAATGCTTCGAATCAAAAAGAAATAAAACTCAGACAGTGATGAAATTAGAGAAATATAGATGAAGAGTGAAGTATAATGGCACAAAGAAAAATTGCAGCAGCCCAAAGGGTGAATGGAATCAGTATTACAAATAAAAGGAAAAAAAAATGAGGCAATTTTAGTTAAAGTCAAAAGTAGAGACAATGCCAAGACAAAGATTATATTCAATGTCTCTTTTATTATGTTATCGTTGTAATGTAGGATTGTGCATTTAACATAGGATGTATATAATGTCACTTTGGTCTAAAAACAAACTGACAGAAAATATTATAGTGATGCATTAAATTAAAAAAAAAATCTTCCTTATTTCTTTAAAAATTGTTCGGTCTCTCAGACATATTTCTCACTGGTGGCAGGAGACAAAAAGTACAACAAAAACGGTAGATGAAGATGCAAACACCTTTTGCAATGAAAATGGAAGAATGGTAGTAGGCACAGAGATAGGATAGAGAAAGGACAAAAAGAAAGCTGCAACATCAACATGATTTCTTTGAGGTATCTTTTATTGGACAGAAAGTTCTAGAGCTGTGTTGCCTCATATTAGCTTTGGAAATAGGTTTAGAATAAAGAATAAATTATTATGCATTTAAACTGACACTTCTGTTTCTTCTATTTTTAAAATTTCTTTTTTTTTTCTCTCTTGTTCCTTTAATTCCTTAATCATCCATGAAAGAAATGATTTAATTTAAATGTTGCTCTCTAAAAAATAGATTATTAAATTTTGTGTATATTTTAGAAGTTAAAACACCTTTAGGAGAACATATAAAATGTGATTAAAACTGCTGTTTTAAACTTTTTCTGGTCAGGCTCCAAAGTAAATGGAATATTTGGATTAATGAATACATTGGTAATTGTCCTCAAAGTAATCTCATAGACCCCTTTAAAAGGTGAAAGATGATAAATAGACATAGTATCAGAGTGGTTTCAGTTTCCACTGCAATGGCTTTCCTGAAAAGGTAGGACCATGTTTTATGAATTGTTCACATACTGCTGTCTCTGTAGGATTTTTGTGTTCTCACTCTCCTTGTTCTTCCTCTCTAGATGAAACCAGCATTCTTTTTCTAAATTCTCAGTAGGATTTTATGTAATTCAGAGCTGTACATTTATGCAGAGAACTGGGGAAATAATGCTTCCAAGAATCCCTAGCTTTCTCAATCTGATCAAGCATGAACAATTTAAGTTTCATTGAAATTCAAGGGGGAAGGAGAAGTAACAAGATGCTGGAGAAGTAACAAGATGCTACAGAATCAGTTTCCAGGAATGAGAGTAGCATTTTGCACAACTAATAATTTACATAACCACTTTAATTTTGTGGCTATAATAATAATAATAATTACAAGCAGAAACCTTTAGTTAATTTAATTAAAGTAATACAATATTATATCTGTATAGGACCAATGTCATTTGGTAAAAATAAGTTATCCAGTACTTATAGCTTATTCATACATTGTTGCTACATTTGGAATGTGCTGATTGTGAAAGCTTTAAAGCTGAGTAGAATCAAAGAAACTAATTTTATTTAAAACTCTTCTATAATTGTTCAGGTTAGAACACTGAGTGAAATCTCTTTCCTTCCCTGTCTATGTATTATTCATAAAGGCCTAAAACTGGCCCTCTGCGTCCATGAAGACTGTTCTTTTTGAATTCTAATGTAGTACTATTCTTATGTACTGAATTATGGAGCCATCAGATCAGCACCCATGGAGTGAGGAATTTAAGATGATTAGAATTCTTAATGATTAGCTCCACAGTGTAAGTCCTACTTTGGTTCATTTGTATGGAAAAATGCTTCTGATGCTCAGCAAATGCCCCACTGTTGTATTTTAATGAACTGAATTTTAACGTCATAAAGTTTTAAAAAGTCTGCCACGCCTCCCCTCCAGAATTTTTAATGGAAAAAAAGAAGGAATGAGGATTAAAATTTTAGCATTCTTGTCCGAATTAAAGAAGAATCGTTTCTCTAAGGGGGCAAAATATTAAGGATACATTTCGCTGATTTACAGTTGGTAAAAAAAAGGTACATTTGCAAGTGTTTTGAACACTTCCACCAATCTAGTTTTCTATCATAAAATGCATATTGGTGACCTGCTTTATTTAAAAAGCATAGATTTTACACTATTTCATTTTTCTCTTCTACAAAAAAAAAAAAAAAAAAGCAGGGTAATGATTAATTTGAAGAGCAAAATTAGCTTTTATTTATTTATCAATTATCTTTCCATTAAAAATACCTTACATTTGTGTGTATTAAAAGTATAAAATATAAGGTGATTAGATATATGTAACTAAGGTTTTCTATGTATAAGTGTATAAAATATATTATATATACAAGTAATAGGTATAATTTATTTGAAATTTAATGTGTGTATTATGTAATTATAATATATAATAGAATATTCAAAGTAGACTAAATGATATAAAATTTTCTTTACTCATCCATTTCAGTTTTCCTATATTAATTATATTATTTTTTTCTCTAGGTTCAGGTTTGTACTAAAAAAAAATCAAAAATAAGTTTTAGTTTAAAGAAAGGTCACTCTCTGAATGCCTGAATCTACTTGCCCTCATTTATGTCAGTGCAATCCTAGACTTAGCTGATTTGCATCAGTGAATAGAATAATTGACTAAGGCAATTGAGAACAAAATTTCTTACCCTAACCTTCCTAGAAGTCAGTTTAATTCTCCAGTGTTAGTAATTTAATGCCCCACATATACTTTAACAGTTAAAAATATTCAATTAAGTGTATTTCAGTGACAGTGATTTTACTTAGTTTCATTCAATTATCTTTCCCTTCACTGTTTCACCCCCGCCCACTCCACTTCAAGATTTAATCTATCCAGAAACTGAACCTATTGACTCACAGATCATGCAGGCTGCCAAATGCTGGGTTCATAACCAAGTTAGGTGTTCAATGCTTGTAGGGGAAGCAATCATTTGCTGCTATAAATAAATGCTGAATTAGGCATTCCTTTCTGCCCATGAGCCTTATGCTTTTGTCCAGACTATACACTGTTTTCAGTGATCAGATCATGCAATAACAGCATTAGGAGTGTGTAAAAATAAATGTGATGTGTTTTGTGTAACTTGTGCTGTTTGGCACTGTGTTGCAGTTGGGAAGCTAAATATTCAATAGGAAGAAGTGAACTAGCAATGCTAACAAGTGAAATACAGGAAAATTACAACCTTCAGAAAATCAGTCAAGCCTTTGGAGTTCTTGAACTAACTAATTTTTCTATGCAGAAAGTCCAGTATCACCTCTGAAAGTAAAGAATATGGTATAAAACATTGGTTTGGTTTTGTGTGGGTGTTTTTGTATGAACAAAGGGCTGTATTCAGTTTTTTATTGTGGGGGGTTGACCAGCACCTATGCAACTACCCAGTCACTCTCCACTTGTGCCCCAGCAGGATGGAGGGGAGGATGAGAAGGCGAAAAGCTGAAAACTTGTGGGTTGCAATAAGGACCGTTTAACAGGTGAAGCAAAGCTGTGAATGCAAGCAAAACAAAACAGGAATTTCCTCCCTCCTCCCCACCAGCAGGCAGATATTTAGACATTTTCTGGAAACCATGGCCTCAGCATGGGCCAGTGTTAGTTGGGAAGAATATGCTGCGCTTATTACTGTGCACTTCATTGGGTTTTGTTGAAATACCTACTTATAAATCCACCTACTGCAGCATGAGACTAAAGAGTTGATTCACACAGAGCTAAAATCTGGACACACAAATTTTGGATTTTTAACCGAGATGTGAGTCCTCTAAAAGAAGTTTAATACCTGCTTCTAGAAATTGTATCAGTGAGAAATTATATTGACCATAAAAAGAATATGACACTGCATAATTTATAGAAGAAAAGAGCAGAAATAAAAGAAGATTGTACTTGAACAAACTAAATCTCTAAAAAGTTTAAGCATGTAAACAAAAAGATTGGACATATATTTTCCTCATTTTATTTGCAAGATGTAAAATGGGTCTCATAAGAGTTATTGGGTTTTTTTCCCCCATTTTCTCAAATATTTTCCAGTTACTTGACCACTTCAAATGCAGTTCAGAATCAAAAATGCCATGAATTAGTGGGATTTTTTTTTTAAAACTTCCTAGTTTTAGAGGAATGGGTTATGTAAGCCACACAATTGAAAATTTTAGATGTCCACATGCAGAAAAAACCCTAAAATAATAACCTCAAGTTATTACTAATCTATATTTTTTAAAAAATTATTCACTAGTGTGGATTTATTTTACCTTTTTCATAGTGTCTTCCTTTTTTAATTCACATAATATCTTTTTCCTTCTGTTTCCTAAACACCTCTCATTACAAATAGTTTGCTGTCTCTGTCCATTTATTTTTTATTCTTTTTTTGTTTCTGTTAAGTGTATATTATTTTCCTGTATCTATTTTTTTTCACCTTTAATAAAATTGTTTCTAATACTCTTTTCCAATTTAAACAGTCTCTAGTTATTTTTTCTTTTAATCTCTTCTCCCTCCAATACCTTTAATTGTATTTCTTCATTTCTCTGTCTTTCATTCTTCTTTCCACGTACAGTTCACATACACATTTACCCAGATAATATATCTTTTTTTTCTCCCAGGTACTGTCTCTGTTTTTCCCATTTTGTTTTACTTCAGATGTGTTTTCCTGTGATTGCTCTTTTCACAAATGAATAGATCATGAGGCTGTGTGTTGAAAGTATTCAAATTCCAGTAACCTTTTTTCAGTCTTGCACACACCGAATACTAAATTGATTCAGGTCTTGCTCCCAAATTCAAGCTCCAGTGGGATTCTTCAGCTGCAAAATAAAGAACAGAACCTGATGGAACAGCTAGCTGAGATCTGAAGGAGGTAACATTTGTAGACAGTCTATTTTAATGGATATTTTGAAATATTTTTATGTGATTTTTTAAAGGAATGGCATGCTCATCACAGTTCTACAGCTTAATATCTTCTTGATGCAGTAAGAGAAAAAGAGACAGAGGATAGCCAGTTATCTATTTCTTTGTCAAAGGGAACTTTTCAAAAAGATGAAATGCCTGAACTCTGTGGAAGTCTACTTTCAGTTTTACTTTTAAAAGATAAGATCAAGCATCTGCCAAAATACATTATTCACAGTGAAACATTTCACTGGTTCTGCACTGGAGATACCTTGAGGCCTATATCTTCTGGCAGTATTACTGCAGCAGCAGAACTGACAAGAGGGAAGGGTTATTTACAGTCATTGGGAGCAGCTCTTCCCTGACGATGGGCAAGCTTTTGAAGCTGAACTTGTATATTGGAAAATGGAGAGAATTTCCTTGGTATGTTTTATCTCAAAGGACAGCAGGGAGCTGCAGTGAATATTTTTTTTCTCTGATTTTGTTTTCTGGTGACATGACCTATTTAGTTAATTTTTCTTTCTTAAAAAAAAAAAAAGCAAATCTCAAAAATCCTATCTAAAAACAAAGCCCAATTCCCACCAAAATTAAAAAATTAAAATAATTAAAAAAATTTAAATCTCTCTCTTCTGCATCTTATAATCTCTTCAATAAGCATAAATTTACCTTTTTGCTTTTCAGTGTAGCAAAAATTCAGTGAGATGGAATAGACCTCCAACTGTGTCTAAAATTGAATTTAACTCCTGGCTGTGGTAGATTTTCAAAATTTAAGAAACAGGTAATATCTAGACATACTATTAAAAAATAAAATTTCCTCCTGCTCTTATCACCTGTATGAGGTGTCATCCAAGACCCTAAATTTATCAGGAACTTGTAGAGAAACCTAGAGACTGAACAGAACTAACTACCCCAAATCCTTAACCATTTGGGGAAGAGTTAGTCATTGAATCCTGCCCAGGTTCTTCTTGGCAGGTCTGGGAGTTCTAGAATGGTCAGTCCTAGGCTGGTCAGAGAGCTGGGATCATGCCCCTTAAATTTTAATTCTCTGAAATTTGTTTTCTGCTACTTTGTTCTCACTTTCTATCATCAGATTTTTTTTTTTTTTTCAAGAAGCAGAGCCTCTGTGAACTTGTTATTTCAACTTGGGCTACAGAGAGGCCAGAATACTTGATGTTTCTTAGAGGCACCACTTAGAGCTCATATGAAAATGAGAGGCTCTGAATGAAAAATAAGTTCTATTTTTCCAACTAAAAATTACCCAAGGAGTTGTGTTAGATGGGGGAAGTGAAAATTTGAAAGGAATTTATATAAGATAGACAAGTTCATAAATGCCAATTGCTTCCAGCTAATTAACAAAATAATTATATTTTCAGTCATAAATACTAATTAAATTATGTAGTGCTTATTATCCTTGTTTGCATAAGTAACAAAGCTATAGAATATTTATAAGTCTTACCTGAGATAAAATATGAAATTTTGTTGTGCCAAATTTGAACTGGTCTTCCTTGTTCTCTTCATAGCCACAGGAAATAAACAAGCATGCAGTGACTTATTCCAGCCTAAAACAACAATCTAAGGAAAGAAAAGCTACTTTAAGTGATTATTTTTTAAAGGTTTATGCCTATATTATAGAGGAGTCTAAAGAGGTTAGATTATGGCCAAATGAAGTCCTTACATTTTAAATAGCTGGAGTTAAGTGGGGTCTCATTATTAGAAAAAAATGAGTGATGCATTCAAAGAATGAAAATTTAAATGGATTGTTTAATATCTTTTGCTTATGATATAGTTTTATAAATGTAAAAGATGTGGCATTAAATTCTGCTGTTCAAGTGGATTTACAGAAAGCAAAAAGAAGAATTTAAAGCATCTCTCCTGCTCCTATTTTGTTACAACTAGTCATAAAGGAAGAACTGATTCCTTTCTAACAAATCACAAAAAAATTCTTGGTGTTAGCCAGCATAACAAAGGGATATCTTATTGCTACACTGATCTATCTGACAAGTCTGAGGTCACATTGCTTGTCTCATTCAATTTCTATAAATGGATGACAAAGTGATTCAGAGGAATTGACAAATTTCATCTAGCATTGAATATGCAAATTATCAAAGTTTAATTGCGAAGATTTTAAATATCTAACAAATGGAATATAAATATCTCCATTCTTATGTGATCACAAAATGTGTTTCACAAGTCTGTTACACATAAAAATTGATATATTGGGAATTTTCAGAATTATTGTTATTACTTAATGGTTTCTTATGCACATGACAGTTGTAGGCTCAATTTAGGCTCAATTCAAAATATTCTCTCACAGAAAGCACTACAGTCAGTATTTTATTGATCTGTTTAAAACAAAAATTAGCATTTAGTGACAAAGTGTTTTGATAGTTATATTTTTTCTTAATCATGATGGAATAGCATGATTAATAGAAAATACTGCTTGAATATTGTTGCTTTGTGTTGAATAGACATCCGCTGTAGTGTTGAATTTGGTAATAGGTAATCTCTATATGTTGATTATACTAGAGGACAAAGTCAACTTTTGTGCTGCTTTCTATGCCAAGATTCTTCAAAATACGGACAATTTCTATCCTAATTATTTTTATCTGAAATTAAATAGAAGATGAAACAAGCCTTCACACAGTGCGAGCACAGTTAGCATTCTAAAGGAGACATCCTGTGGATATATTAAACTGGGTAGGATGGCAAATTCAACCAATAAATAACATTAATATTACTGAAACATATACACATCAGGTTTTTTCCACACAATGATGCACTTCTTATACTTTAAAAAAATAATCTCTTTCTTTAAGATAGTAACATTTGTCACTACTTAGAAAAATATCCCAAGCACCATGGCATAGGTTTTGGAATAAGAACTCAGTGTTAATGATGGACTTGAGTGTGTTTTCCCTAGTGACTAATGATGTGATTATTTGCATTCTTTTTCCATATTAATTAGTATTTACATTGATTTTCTTTTTTTTTGGTAAACAAATAATACTATTAGTAAGAATTGAAGTTGACAGCTTATATGTTATATAATGCAGTGTTCATTTTATAGAAGTAATGTTTAAGCTTTCAGCATTTTATAGGTATCCTAGAATCATATATTACAGTGTAAATTGTCCTCAGGAATATAATTTTCCTCACATGAAGGTTGCTAGGCAACAGCACTCTCAATATTTTTGTTGACCACAAACTTAGCTCAGTGTGGTCTCTGAAAGAAGAATGCATTTTCATTTTTCTCTGTAAGGGAAGGTAAATATTAACTTTAATCTCCCTAGAAGCAGATGCAATAATAATAATAAGATAAAACTAACAGATATTTATTAAAATCTCTACACTTAAGATACACTGCCTTTACTGCATAACGATGTTACAAGACCATTATTAACGCAGGAAGGGCTTGGTATCAGGAAAATGCACCTAAAGGTTATGGTAAAAAATTTATTATATGTTTGGCTGTACAATTTGATGTTTCTAAAATACTTTGGTTATCTAGTGTGTTGGAAGAGAAAAAGCAATTTGGGGCTAGAGTATGGCTATCTGTTATAGAAAAACATGTTGAAAAATGTGTAGGTAAAATCACGCAGACACACACAGTGTTTACAATTACCTCCACCCAGTCCCCCTGAACTTGAAAGCTTTGTGGATCACTAAATCCAGAACTGACCCCAGACTCTACCCTGGCCCTGCATATGATCTTTAACAAGACTGAGATCTGGCCTCAGCCTGGAACCTTCACCTTCATCAACATCTCACTGCTCCTTGCAGATACCTTACTACAGCACATTGCAGGACAGGATATTTAGAGACTGGCTGACACTATAGATACACTTTAAGATACATCATTTAATGTACAAAATATAATCTTTTTAGGATATCAAATGATTTTGAGTAAGTAGCAATAGAAATAACTACCTATAATAGCTGCTTTTTTGGTATTTTTGTTTGTTTTTTTTTTTTTTAAGTATACCTTGAAAACACTGCAGTTTAGCCATTATGAAGCACAATTTTGTTTGATACTTTCTGGATATATAGTTTGGGACTAACACGTGTGGGAGTACTATGATATTTTGTTAGTAGATGATTTACAAGTAGATATGTTAATATACTGTTCATACCATGAAATATTCATACACTGAGTTACTAAATATAAAATAAAGGAGTAAAATATACTAAAATATATTAATATTGTAGAGAACTTAAATACAACTAGTACTCCTTAGGTTATAAGAAACTACTAATTTAAGCAAATAGAGTGAATTCTTTATATATTGTTATCTAAGTACAGCATGAAAACATTTTTCACCAGTTTAGTTTTATAATAACTAAAATATTTTTAATTTTTAGGGGTTTTTGTTGGATATATGGAATATTAGATACTTGTGTATACCAAGTTTAATTGTTCTTCAATAAAGCATTTATGTTTAATGTGTATGTAATTAATAGACTGTATAATTTCAGAATGTTTACTTGCATGCCATAATACATAAGTTTTATGGCATGGGTGAAGCCATGCAAAAAACCGTATGCAAAGTCCTATGAGAAGTGTAGAATGAAGCAAGCATATTCAGCTTTACTGAAATTTCCAGAAAGACAGTTATGTTTTGTAAAAAGTTCACACTCAGCATCTCATGAGTAAAGAGGTATTTCAATTTACTTTGAAAAAGATTAGCTTGAATGAGGCATAAGAATAAAGCAGGTAATTGAGGCATATTTACAATGGGTAGAATTAAGAAATTAATACAAATATTTTTGGAAATGCACAGAAATTATATTAAAGGTACTGTTTGTTATTGAAGATGAAAATAAAACAAGTATGATAAATAGCAGGCAAACTTTTGCATCTGGATAGATAAAAATAATTCTTAATGCATTAGAGCCACAGATGGCTTGCAAGAGTAAATTTTACATTTCTGTGTGGGTATTTCAAAGGTTGCATGAAATGAAGTTTCTCTTCTGATCCATATCAATTTGTAAAGGTAGGTAATTCAGCTCGCTTTATGAAAAATATTCTTATGAAGCATGACAAAATCCAATTTACCAGTAAAATCCATTTAAATTAAAATCAAAGTGTAATCTTCGTATGATTCACTACTTGTACCATAATGATGAAGTGAGATCAGATACCTATAATCATTTTTGTACCCTGATTATTTTCAGCCATATTCAGCAGAAATTATCCTCAATGCAAAAATGACAAGAAGGTCACAGTTCTTGATTTTTAACTGCCAAATTGTTCAAGCACAAAACTATACTAGTGGCCATATGACAGATTTGCATGAAAACTGCTGGTGTTTGTGTATCTGACCAGTGATATGACTATACCTACCTCCCTCAGAGAGGGAATTCACCTTTCTTCCTTCTCTCAAATTTCACTCTAAAATAATTTTAGAAAAAGTTCACATTACTGTAAGAAGATGTTCTGGGATGCTTTAAAATAGTCTCTTCTTTTTTAAAAAAATATCATCGAATCATGGAAAGATTGGAAGGTACCTTAAAGATCATCTAGTTCTAACCCTGTGCCATGGGTAGAGATACCTTACACAGATTGCTCTGAGTCCCATCCAGCTTGGCCTTGAACACTGACATGGTTGCATCATCCACAGCTTTTCTGGAAAACTTGTTCCAGTGACTTGCTAACCTCAGTAAGGAATTTTTTCCTTATATCTAATCTAAACCTACTGTCTTTAAGTCTAAAGGCACTTACCCTTGTCCTGTCACTATGAGCCCCTGTAAAAAGTTCCTCTCCATCTCTCTTGTAGGTCCACTTTAGGTACTGGAAGGTGTTATTATTTCCCCAGAGCCTCCACTTCTCCAGTTGGAGCAATGCCAACTCTCAGTTTTTCTTCATAGAGGAAGTGCTCCAGCCCCCTGATCATCCTCGCGGCCATTCTCTGGACTCGATCCAGCAGGTTCATATGCTTCTTATGTTGATCCCAGAGCTGGACACAGTAGTCCAGGTGGGATCTCATGAGAGTGGAGTATGGGTGGAGAATCACCTCCAAAAGCACGTGCTGGCTGCTTTTGATGCAGTGCAGGATATGATTGGCTTTCTGGGCTTCAAGAACACATGGCCATGCCACATAGAGCTTCTTGTCAGCCAACACCACCAAGTCTTTCTTGGCAAGGCTGCTCTCAATCCATTGTTTTCCCAGCCTGTATTTGTGCTTTGGGTTTCCCCAAACCACTTTCTAGACCTTACACTTGGCCTTGTTGCAACTCATGAGGTTCATACAGGTCCACATCCCAAGGCTGTGAAGGTCCCTCTGGATGGCATCCCTTCCCTCCAGTGTGTCAACTGCACCACACAGCTTGGTGTCATCAACAGCTAGCTGAGGATGCACCCAATCAAGCTGTTTGTGCTGCCAGCAAAGAAGTTAAACACTGCTGGCCCCAATTTTGACCTCTGAAAAACACCTTTATATTAAGTATTTGATGTAGTATCATCCAGTAGAAATAATTTCATCCTGTAGTATGACCTGATTTTTTTGAGGATTTGGGGACAGACAATTTCAAGTAAAATAGGAGGAGCTGAAAATCCTTCTGAAAACCAACACAGGTTGCATCTGGTCAGTTATTGGTTTATGATGTGATATTTTCTTCAAAGGCTCATATTATGTTAAAATTTTAACAAAAATTCAGTTCTGATTCACCAAAATGTTTAACTTAGTATTGAAATCTGTAGTCAAGGAAAACATTTAAGTTTGGTTTTATATGTGTACTCAAGTTTTTTGTAAGATATTTTAACTAGTGTTTGAAACTATCATCATTTGCCTACTCAAAATGAAGCAAGAAAAGAACAAATTGCTTTCATTTAAGTAGGGTATTTCTTGACTACCAAGCACATATTGAAATACAAAACTATTCAAGCTTAGAATGGACCTTTGAAACTTCTACCTAAATCTAGTTCAATGTTGGAGATTTCAAAAGGTTTTCAAAACCACTAATTCCCATCAGACACTCATTACTGAATTCTTATGTGCAACTTTAAAAATTTTCTCTGATCATGGTCAATCAGAAAGAGGGATTTACAGTAATTATCTACAGTAATACTTAGTTACTTAAGACATCAAAAACTTTCTGAATAAAGCTGTTAGAAACGTTAGATTTAAGTGTGTATATTTTTTTTTAAAGAAGACAGAAGTGCTCATTCTGCTTTATAAGACAGTAAAAACAGTATAAAGAACTTGGTAAGGTAATGCTTGAAACCATATTGAGGTTTCAATATGGTTTTGAGATATGGTTCAAGATATTGAGGTTTGTTAGATGAAAAATGTGGGGGTGGATGTTTCCCCACAGTAAAATGTCTTTATGAAATTTTAAAACTCCTATAGTGTTTAAGACAGGATTTACAAAAAAAACCCCAAAAAAACAGAACAAAAAAAACCAGGCAAGCAGAAGTTACCATATTTATTGTGGTGTAAGTTATAAAGAGCAATGATGCTTTCTTTTCTAAATTTCAATATTTTTAAAAAATTGCAAAGGAAAGAAAAACCATGCCAGTTGTCAAAACCATAGTATGGCACTGTAAACACATTAACATAATAGTTCCCTAATAATTCCCTTTTTTTGGAATTGCTAAGCAGTTTAAAATTTGAATCTGCATGTCAACTAAATTCAGGAGGATAAAATACCTGAAAAAAGAAGTAAAAGAAAAGAACTCTGATTGATTTTCGTATGCCTGTCCTTTGATATAGATTTCTTGTTGGGTACATCACTAAAAAGGATCTTAATTGTTTATTGATATAATTTAGGAAGTCAATTACCTGTTTTGATAGAATCAAATTAAGGAGTTCTATCAAGAACTGGTCTAGATCTAGTTATTCAGTTAGAGTGTCTCGTAAGCATTAGAGAGTTTCTGACAAGGGTTAATCCATCATGAGATAACTTTCCAGTAGCAAAAGTTCTCTTTAAACTGAAAGTTTAAAAAAAGCTCGCTTTTCATCTTGGACTCTGCTCACTAAATAAATTCTTAAGAGATTGGACTGAATTGGTAGCTCTTCTTGTGGAAGTACTAGTTTAGCATTGTTCTTTAAATCATCTCACTGATTTCAATACTAGGAAAAATAGCAGAATTTAGATCTTGAAAAGTCACAAGAATGGAACAGAAAAAAAAGAGTTTTTTGAGTCTCAAAATAGACTCAC
Organism: Corvus brachyrhynchos; assembly: GCF_000691975.1. Lineage (NCBI taxonomy): Eukaryota > Metazoa > Chordata > Aves > Passeriformes > Corvidae > Corvus > Corvus brachyrhynchos. The sequence goes on from NW_008240037.1 coordinate 759,665, forward strand.
TTTGAATTTTCACTGATTTTTTACCTAAATTGTGAAAGTTTTTAGCTCTGCATTAACTAATATGCGGTTTGCAGTACAATCCCGACTAAGTTAATCCTTTTGGTAGGTTATGTATTGGTTTGGGAGTTTGTTTTTAAACATTGTTTTAGGTGGACAAGTGGGTTGTCCATCTCCAAAAAATGTATTTCTCCTTAGGGTACATCTACTTGCACAGGGTTGAGAAATAAGTTCTTTGTATCTACAGCTATCAGATTGAGTATCATTGGAGTCATATCATAATTGAAAATAATGGGACTGGAGACATAAATTTTCTCCAACTCAGTTCATCATTAGCAAAAAAAATAACTGGTTTGGTGATTTAATTATGTTTTCTCGTAGGCAGAGACTACATTTTTAATAATCATATAGTGAGCAAGCATCTGATTACCCAGCCACTACCTGAGGAAAAGCAGAGCTGGTGGGGACAGCCAAGGTCAGCCACAGCTTGGTGTGAGCCAGACAAGAGCACAGTCGCAGCAGACAGCATTCAAAGCCAGGCCAGTTCATTCGGCCAGGCCAGGGACAGGGATGGGCATGGGCATGCCTGCAGCACAGCTCCAGCCAGGGCAAAGGGAAAGTGCTTGGTACCCAAGGCAAAGGACAAAGTTCCCTAACTCAGCTTCCTCACAGGGGTTTCTTCCAGCAGTCTGATTCATGGCACCTCAGCTGCACTGTCAGCAAAGCTGGCCTTGAGCACAGGCAGCCATAGCCCAGGTTGGTAAAGGCTGCAGAGACATGGTCTGCTCAAGGCCCTAAAAATAACAGTGTTTCAAGTACTTTTCTTCACTGTCATGACTTTCTTTTTTTGCTGATGAATCTATTACTCAAAGAAAGAGGAAAATATGTGCTTTGTTGAGTGACATGCAGTGTGTGGAATGCCTCACTGGTTGTTCCACTGATATTTTGTGTACACTGAGGTGCAGATTATGTACACTTCTCTTACAAAAAATTCTGCACTGGAGAAAATTGTATTCATTTACGTTTGAAAACTTAAGGAGAAAATCAATTTTGTTCATTGTGCTTTCTCTGAATGGGCTCACATAACCCCAATTGTTAAGTAGCCAGATATAATTTTAACAAAGAACATTTAATTACTCTTAAATGAATGCTGAATTGCATTTTGAGGATTCTAAACCAGACTAATTTAAATCACCTCTCAGCAGTTTGTGTCAGAAGAATAACAAACTATGTTTTTTCAACGAATGCTAAATCAAAGGATCTGGTAAGGTTTTTCATTTAATGCCCCATCCAATACTTGTTTCCATCAGTCAACAAAGAATAAATCCTCTTTCTCAATTTACTAGCATTTAAAATCTATGACTTGTCCTAGCAAAGAGTGGTAACCTGCAAAAAGGGAATACACAGTTTGTATTGATGCCTTTTCCTGGTCTTAAAATCAGGAGTCAAACATGTTTAGAAGGGGAAAAGGGATTTTACATTGGTATTTATTTTAAGGATCCTTAGGTGCACACGTCCAGTCTTAGCTATTTTTTTGTTCTAACCTTGTTTTATTTCATGGGTGTTAAATTATTCAAAAAACATGCAAAACAAGAACATTATTGTTTTTTCCATTTAACTCTACTCTGTATGATAACATAAATACAATCTCACTTGTTTTAATGGCAAGATTATTTTATTTTGAAGTTTATTTAGGAAGGGGGAAAACCCAAAAATACTTAGATTTTACAAACCAATTCTTATTGTTTCACATTGAATATGAATTTAAAGTTAAAAGTTCTGAAAGATGAGTAAATCCTATGGATGTTTATCTATCTATCTATCTATCTATCTGCATTTTCTTAGCATACCTGTAGGCGGGAGTTATTTGACTAATGATTTAATCCTAGATAGGAAGAATTACAGTTTTTGTTCTCCCTCTAGAGGTAATTTTTATGTAAAATTTAATGCTGGTTCTAGAATTAATATTGTCAGACTATGTTGTATTTTGAAAAACTGATTATGAAATTTAAAGTAAATGCAAGAGAAAAACTCTTCCTCTCTTATTATGTTCACATTGGCAACCAATTTCCTTCTGCGGATTATTTAGATTAGAAATTTGTTTAATTTTGGTAAGTCCTGGTTAAAGAGCAAAAGTTGTCTTCTTGTCATCAGTATAATGCTTCAACCAGGGTGAAGGCCAAAAAAATACATATAATACAGTCAATGTAATTAAATGAATTATAAAAATGAGCATGATGACTAATTACGTGTTGTGGTTTAGCACCAGCCAGCAACCGAATCCCACACAACCTCTTACCCACTCCTCCACTAGCAAGATCAAGGAGAGAATCAGAAGGATAAAAGATGGAAAAGTCCTGGGTTGAGATAAAGACAGTTTATAAGGCAAAAAAAAGCTGCACATGCAAGCAAAGCAAGACAAAGAATTTCTTTACCTCTTCCCGTGTCTTACCTTCCCACAGCTCTTCAGCCATCTCCAGGAGACCAGGGCCCCACCACATCTAACTGTTGCTTGGGAAGACAAACTTTGTCACTCCCATTTTCTGCCTTTCTTCCTTCTTCCACCCACTTATATGTTGAGCATGATGTCACATGGTCTGGAATATCCCTTTGGTCAGTTGGGGCCACCTGTCCCACTTGTGCTCCCTCTCAACCCCCTGCTCAGACCCAGCCTCTTCTCTGGTGAGGAAGAATAAGGGGCAGATCATCTACAAATATATTAAAGAGAGCTGGCCCCAGTAGTGAGCTTTCAGGAATCCCATCAGTGACTGTCCACTAACTCGATGCACAGCAATTCACTGCCACTCTCTGGGCCTGGTCATCCAGCCAATTTTTAACCCAGCAAGGGTTTCACCTGCCCAAGCCATGGGCTGCCAGCTTTTCCAGGATAATGCTATGGGAAACTTCATCAAAGGCTTTACTGTCCTGGTAGACAACATCCACAGACTTTTCCTCATCCACCAGGTGGGTCACTTGGTCATAGACGGAGATCAGGTTTGTCAAGCAGGACCTGCCTTTCCTAAAGCCATGCTGGCTGGGCCTGATCCCCTGGTTCCCTGTACATGCCATATAATGGCTCTCAAGATGATTTTTTTCATAATGTTCCTTGGTGCTGAAGTCAGACTTGACGGGCTTGTCGTTGTACAGATCCTCCTTGTAGCCGTCCTTGTAGACAGATGTCACATTGGCCAATCTCCAGTCATTTGGGACCTCCTCAGTTAACCAGGACTGATGATAAATGATAGAGAGTGTCTTGGCAAGCTATTCCTCCACCTCCTTCAGTACCCTCACTGAATCCCATCCAACTCCCTAGGTTTGTAAGCGTATATGTGGGTCAGGAGGTCACTAACTACTTTCTCCTGGATTACAGGGGAGGTCCCTGTCTACAGGCTCAGGGTCAGGTTTCCCTAAGGATAATCATTCTTTAAAGACTGAGGCGAAGAAGGCATTAAGGTATTGATACAAAAAAGGGTACATGGGTGTTTTAAAAAACTAAATTATGAGATATTTTTCCCATAGACAATATTTTTAAAATTGTAGAGTTCTTGAAGAAGAGACTTCACATTTCTTTTCTTTTCTAGTATATTCTTGCAGCAGTCAAGCAGCCATAGTAGGTGGTTATAGCTCTTAATTAGAAGCAGGGAGAGAGATGACATACCTGAAGGTTTTATTAGAGCTTTAGGGAACATGATTCATTCAAAAGGACGAAAAAACTTGACACCTTCCTATCCTCCAAAGTCCCCACAGAGGTACACAGAGTTGTAGGCTCACTACCACCTCTTAACAATGAAAGATTGAACACCACATGATGAGATAAGCTTAAATAGCTTGAATAAAAGGGACATGAAAAACCTTAGATAACAGGCAAATGTGAAAGAAATAGGGGTGTAAATATTTTGGAAACTAAAACAGGAGACTTCAGTTTGTGTAGAGAATAAATGTTTCCAGGAAAAAAAGACCCTGCCACACTGCCTCAAGGGAAAAGTTCTGTAGCCAAGAGATTTTATATAAAGAAGCCTGGGAGTAGAATAGTTGTTGATGAGGTGAGATTAGAACTGTATTTACCTAGCTGTGTCTTTAAGTCATTGAACTCACATTCCTAGTCAGGCAAGCAAATCAGCATCTAAAGCATGTTGTCTGAAATGAATTAAGTTAATCTAACCAGCAGGAAATAATTCTGGAGTTAACCTAATTCTTTCATCCTTCTTACACAAACTGAATTGCTGACTTTAGAAATGTAAAAAAAGAAATGCATGCAGAGAATTTTAAAATATTTACTCATTATAGAAGCATGATAATCTACAGTCCTGTTCCAGACATGGAATTTTTCAGTTTCTAAACAGCTCTTCCCTCCAAAGGCTCACCAGGGTGACATTGGCTTTTCAGCATTTTTGTTATTTCAAGTGAAAAAAACCTCTTACTGTCCTGTTTCTTTTAAACACTGCCATACATCTGTCCATCTGTGAGTTGTGTCAACTATGCTTACACAAATTTTAGCCAAAATTTCACTGATGCATTGAAAAGCAGGTGTAGTGAAATAAAATACATCAAAGCTTTGAAGGCTTTGCAGATTTGAGGAAAATAGGTCATCTTGGGGAAAGAAGAAATGTTGAAGCTATTACGCCCATTGGGATTTATTCTTTATCATATTTTAGAATGACAGAATAATATAAGTTAGACTGGACGTCTGGTGTTCTTTGACAATCAGAAGAATTCTAAATTCCTTATTCATTGTCGGAAGCCTTCTCACACCTTTCAACATTTGCATTGATGCTGTCTAGGTCTTTTTGAGTGTCATTTCTGAAATAAAGTACCTTTTTGATATAAAGGGACCAGAACTGCACACAGTGTGTAAACCATAGGCTGATAACAGTTATCTTCTGTATTTATTTTATTCTTCATTCCTTTCCTGCTAATTCATTACACTTGTTTTGTTGTAAATGGTCCCCACTAGATACTAAGATGATGTAATCCCAGAGATATCTTCCCTACCAAAACTCCAGGTAGTGGTAAATTAGAGAAGACTATTAGTAGAAGACTGTAGATCTACAGAAATCAAGGGTTCATTAGTTCTGCTTGTGCACTCGATGTCTAAAGCTAGGCAGAACTTCTGCAACTCCATGAAAATAGACTATGCTGACTATTTAGATGAGAAATACATATTTTTAAAGGGCTAATGTTTTAGAGATGGTTGTTTAACACTGGATTGCTGGTTTCTTCGTACCTTTCTCTATAGAGTAGAATTCAATTGGTGAACTATAATTCATACAGAAAAAAACCCAAAAAACAGCAAAGCCTGCAGATGTTTTACTTATGTAAAGGGACAGCGTGTGACAATTTTAGTTACTTTCTTTAAAACTTTCTGGAAGGAAGAAATGGATCCACTATTTTACATTTGAAATATTCTGAAAAAATAATTTGAAATCACATTTTCTGCACAACCACAGAAGTGGAAGATCAATATTTGAAAAACATCTTTTGAAGGCTTAGGACTAAGGTAGTACTTCATAGGCAGTTCCAGCTTTTATGCACACATTTGCATCGTCGACCAAAAAAATCCCAGATGAATTATGTCAGGCAAATCCTGCTGTTCAAACTCCTTTTCATTAATCCTAACCCGCAGATAAATATACAAGGAGGCTGAGATTTGGAGACTGCATAAAAGATTACCTTTGAAAGTTGCCCTCATCTTTTGAGGTGTTTACATATGCTGTAAAGGGCTTTTCACTCTGCTCTTAAACAGACAACTTTCCTGAGAATTCATTTCTCAATCTCCTAGATTCCA
>NW_008240037.1:765474-769751 GCF_000691975.1 Corvus brachyrhynchos
AAAATGAGACAGAGGGGAACACAGAGATACTACAGCAATTTTGCAAAGAAAAAAAGACTAGTGTAAAAATCTTAAATGAAAAAACCCCCTTTTTATTAGATTAACAACATTTTATGAATTTCAAATTTCCAACAGACATCTACATCCACAGTCTTCAGCATCTCATCTGCTCAGACTTGGGGCTGAAAATGAACTATACTGACTCATAACTTCTGCCCATCAGAACAGCAGACAAGTTTCTGTAATTTGGTTTTATACAGAGTTGCTCAGGTCAAATGAAAATGTCTTCAATAGACTCCCTAATGAAGTGAATTGCATATTTCCTGAGTAATGATAAAGAACTCCAAAGTGCAGTCCTTTCCTCCTTCAGCCAGGTACCAGCTGCAAACTGATTTTCACAAGTGTGTCTTCTTTGAGTTTGATGTTAGGTCTGATTTTTTTCCAAGCTCAAGAAATCTAAAAAAGGTAGAAAGAAAATTTTTGGATCACGAAATATGTGATTTTGAATAATTTTTCACTTGAAGAAAGCTCTGAGTTGTTTTTTTTTGTACTGCATAAATAAGTTTCTTTCTTCCCCCCTGACTTCTGTGCTTTAGTATTACTTGCTTATAACATATTTGCAGTAATCAGGGGTTCTTTTAGTCATTAATCATTGATATTTTTATTGATGTTTCAGGTAGGTTTTCTATATTTGTTTATTTCACATATGACATTTTCACCTCTTCATAGAAGGTTATAGCTATAATTAAGGGATTAACTAAGGGATAACCTAGACTAAGCAAAGGTTTAAAGATATTTTATGTCATTTCAGCTACTTATTTAAAGTCTGAGTTTAGATTTCTCTTAATTTTTGTGGAACTAACCATATGAGCTCCTGGCTATGAGTAACCAAAACTGGAAAAGTTTCACATTTCCATGAATGCAACTACTGTATACTCAGTATCTTCTCCATTACTGTGGGATAACAGAAGAGCATAAAGTGTACCACAAAAGTTATCTGTACATTTATTTTAAAATTAATCTTGTCCAACATTTCACTTAACAGAAAAAGGAAAAAATAAGTTTGACTCTTCTGGTAAAAAATAAATAAAATAAATTAATTTCTGAACAAAATATTTGTGTGTTTTCTTTTGATTTCTTCTTTCACTTAAACACACGACAATGTAAAATAATATTTTACCAATTTGAAGAAATCAACATGAAGAGCTCACAACCTTCTCATTTATTTGTATAGAACTGCATTTTTATAATGTTTAATACTTATTTAGTAAGCATTCCATTATTTTAATTGCAGATATAAAAATTAACTGATATCAGACTATAACGGTTATTTTTGATAGATTCTTGCTGAGCTCTGTGCTTGTGTGAATCTGTGTGTTTTGTACACAGGAAGCTTCTGGGCTTCCTGAAGCTGTGAGGAACACTACCTAACATTAGTGGAGCCCATGAAACAGTCGTATGGTCCTGGGGTACTGATATCTGTGCTTCATAAAAGGCCAAATTTTGAAGGCATGCTGTTTCTTTAGATCTTTTTCCTATTTGTTTCTTTGACAGGCTGATATTTCTGACATTTTTGTCTTCCAGCAAAGGCCTGGAAAACAAGAATTGTCACCAAAACCCCCCTATTTTACTCTTGGTAGTCTTACTCCATTTTTTCACATTACCATGTAATATAATATTTCGTCTTATCCGCCTAGGATGTGCACTCCAGCCCATGGTTGTGTGGGATGCTATTCTAATATGTTACAATCCAGCAGCAGGAGGAGGATGATAACTTTTGGTGACAGATCAGAATAGGATGGCAGATTTCCAGAAAGAAGATGCAGGTTTGACTGCATTTCAACTCTATGTCATGGCCTTCATCTTGGAGAGATAGAAAATCACCTCAACTGAACCAGTTTCCCATTCTGGAAGTGGAGAGCCGGAATTATTCATGTGCTAGACATCAGAGAGTTAGCTAGGCTGCCAAATGGTAATTAAATGCAAATATAATCATTCAAATCCTTTTGCCTGTTTTTATCCAGTGTCTGTGACTATGTTGGAAAGCAATTTTATTGACCCTGGTCCTTACTTAGAGAAAATAAATTAGATTTTCATTTTGACTATGGTTGGAGGACATGAAAAGCTTTGAGCTGAAGAAACCTGAAGTCATGGTTTATTCTGGCATACTCAATTCTAGTGAAACAAATTTTAAACTACTTACACATAATCATGAAGCAGTTCCATTCCATCCCAAGAAAACAGAGTAGGGGAATCTTCTATAATTACATGATAAGATCAATATTGATACAGTATTAAAAAGAAGCTTATAAAATAATAATCCTTTTATATAGATTTAAAGGTGTTTGGAAGATTAAAACCAATATATTTTGCCATGCTTACTCAGGAATTTTTCTACGTTAGGCAGCCTTAAATAGATAACAGTCCCTGAGGATAAAACTGAATGATTTTTCTCTTTTGCTTTGCAGTGTCAGTACTGGGAGGAAAGCTTCCAATAAAATAAAATTTTCCAAGTGATATACATTTCTTCTAACAAAAATTTCAAATACATATGTTGTTTTCTGTATGTATCTTTGCTTGTGGTTTTCTTTTAATAAGTAAATAAATATATAAATGTATAAATATAAAAATATATAAATGTATAAATATAAAAATATAAAAAATATTTATATTTATATATAAATATATAAATATATAAGCTGCAAAGTAGAAATATTAGTAATTTGGAGATTTCATAAGGAAAATCTAAAATATCATACCCCCTTCACAAAACCATTATAGGCTATTTATAGAACTCTAAGTGGCATTTTCTCAAATGCCATGATTTATGATCAGCTTCCATATGTATTTAAGCAAGGTACAAAACTTAGACTTACAGTAGGAAAAACCCGTGAGGTAACACTGGTTATATTTATAGATTTCAGAGGTGCTATGGGATTGGGATATAATTCAGAAATTCAATATGGTTTATAAATAGCTCCTAAATTCTTGTCAAGCATATTCTTTCCTCCTTTACTCAAAAAGTAGTAGAATAAAAAGAATAGTATTATATAAGCATCTTTAAAATGAAACCTACATGTACAAAGTTTGATGCTAGAGTTGCATTTTGACCCTATTGACTATGAAAGATTATACAATCTCTAATAGCTCCCACATGCCTAATTCAGCTACAGTAATTTTAAAATCTTCAAAAGCGTTCACCTCATTTATAGTTGACCCAGATTCTAGTCATACTACTGAGCGCGTTACTGATACAGGGCATAGAAATATTTTTATAGAAGCAAACCCCCAAAAATTATGAAACAAACAACAGTAAGGTAGTTTAAAAATAGGCCACAAAAAATCACTAGGAATATTTCATTTCAGTAAAATCAGTATTTTATCTCTGAAAAACCTGATACATTCAATAATATTTGGGTTTGTTGGTAGTCTTCTGAGAAAAGCTTAACATTAGGAAACTTGTTTGGATTTAGAATTAAATATTTCATAAATTCCAGCTCTATGTATATTATTTCTCCATGGAGTAAGCATCACCTTCTTGTCAATATTAAAGAATATTCTAAATGTCGAAATTCCTTCGACATTTGTCATATTCTTTCGTGGATGCCACTGAAGCTGTGCAGATTCATGATAGCGATAATTTCTTATTTAAAAAAGTTGCACATGTAAATAAAACACAGAAATGGTGAATAGGACATTGAATTCAAGACTACCTGAATTTGGCTAGTAAGAATGTTGTCTCATCACTGATAGCAAGGCTGTATTCGTTAACTAAAACATGAAAGTAATCCCCTTCTCTTCTTTGGTCTGTACTCTTTAATTGTCCTGTGTTCTTACATCATCTATTTGTACTTAGGGAATGCAGCCAGTTTATACATCTTTTTATACATTGGAGAAAAATGGCATGGTCAAGATGTATGAATACTGGTCACAGAACTCATGAAATTTAGTAACTTCAATTCTTTTGGGCCAATCAATTTTTTACTTCTCAATTTTTCAATGAAGTGCACATGGAAATAGAAGTAACATTGAAGTTTTCTTCAAAATTTTCCCTTTCATATCACAAGCCATTTTAAATGTTGCATATTTAAATTATTTTCCTTTGAAAATCCCTTTATGATCATGATTTAAAGTTTCTTGCAAATTTTCCAAGAAATCTGTAGCTGAAAACTGCATGCAACAGAGTAAAAGAGTTGGGGATCCATGATCAAAATAGTAACATTTAAGATGGCTGAATAAAAGTGAATTTTTACTATATTAAATTAGTTCTCTTCCAC
>NW_008240037.1:769775-795364 GCF_000691975.1 Corvus brachyrhynchos
ATTTTTCTTTAATAAGAAAGACAAATGAAGACAAATTAATATTAAATAGTATAAATTTCTATACAATTAAAAGTACAAAATTGAGCATGTTTAAACAAGGAATGTGTTCTTAGGATGCTGCTGTTAGTATCCCTGAAAGGATAGAGCTCAAGTGTATCTGGGGTTTGTGCATAAGTAGTCTGCTTATATTACATGCTCAGAATTTACAGGAATGTAAATTCCTAAGGAATGTAGGAGTTTATTGGTAGAATAATTTTATTTGTGGCATCTTTCCCAGATTTAGAAATAAAGTAGAACTTTTATGATAATTTGGTTTGATCTATTGCACACTGTGACAAGGAATTCCAGTTGAAGAAAAAATTACATAAGGCTGTGTTCTCTGCAAAAAATGACCATGTTCTTTCAAACAACATTTAATTCCTCTCAGGAACTGCAGTAACAGAAAATTCATTACATTCCTTCGTAAATTATTCCACTTCTGTGATTAGTCCCACTCTTTATAAGTTGGCACATTATTGTTAACCTGAGTAAATTTTTCCAGTGTAAAGTTTAAATGTTATTTTTCTGATGCTCCTTTTCCTAGGTAAAAAACCTGCATAGTTTCATAAACAAAGATCATAAATTATCTCTACATTTTAACTTCTCTACTGTGAGGGAAGATTTTGACAATTTCATTCCATTTTCACCCTGATCAAAGATTAAGAGACAGTACATTCCAGGTAATACACACAAAGAAGAAAGTGGTATTTTTCTTTCATGTCTAAGATTTTTAGATGTGTCTAAATTTTCTCAGATTAATTCCTTAGGGGAAAAAGTAAAGAATTAAAAAAAAATAAGCGATGTCATTTATATGCATCAATTCCATTGAGAAAAAGAGTCTAATTGCTTGTAGGCTGCTACAGAATTACACTGGCCCAGGTCTGTGATTGGTTTCATTGCCTTTTACACACCAAAATTTTGCTGTGCTATATTCTAAACACAGACTTAAAACTCCTGGTTGTTTTCAGAGGAATTGGGGAAAATTAAACAAAAACAGGCTTAGATATTTGCTGTACAATCACATGCATGATAGCAATGGCCAAAATTAGACATTTTTAGAAAAAGAAGGAAAAGATTCATAGACTTTATGTATTTATGTGTTATATATATTTGCATGGAAAGATGAAGTTAGGAAGAAAAAGGAAACAAAAAAATTGATGATTTAAGCTCAAATGTGAGAACATATTTCACCAGCAGAAAGAGGAAACATTTATGCTGGAAGTGTACCTTGTGGTGTGTACTGGGGTGGAGCAAAAACCTGTCCCGCTAACTCTTATGGCAAAATTCTTATTAACTTCAGTCTGCGTGTAAAATGGGTACAAATCTTTCCAGAATCCAAAGATCGGAGTCAAGTAACATAAATCACCTTCCCCAAGGTAACCTTACTTTGCATTAATAGCTGCAGAGTAACCTGGAAACAGGTGGTACAAAGCAGTATCTCATAGTTAATAGACGTTTTTATAGAACATATGTGCAGCCACAGCTCTGCGTAGTTGTCATGAGCCATGAATTCCACAAGATCATATCAGTGCTGGTGGAATTGCACCTTTCTTTCAAAAATTTTGTGATGCCTTCAAAATACTTTACTAGTACTAAATCTCATCTCCACATTCCAAAACAGCATTTAGTTTTCAAAATATGACAAAGATGAAATGACAATTAAGAATGACAAAGGTAAAAAAGAGAAACACAGAAAGAATAGAAAATTGAACAGGAAAAAAATTAATGTATCTCTTAATATTTTTCTTTTTGTCTGCTGATACCAAGTGGTTGTTCTTTGTTTAAGTGACGCCCTGCAACTCATAGTCTGACCCTCCTATTTCTCCAAAAGCCATTTCTTAGATAACGTGATTCTTTTCTTTTGTGAAGACAATATTTAATGAAATTGCTGGGCTTGATAGTCAATATACAACCCAAAGCTTAAGCTGAATTGAGTCCAAAAGGTGCAGAATATATGTAAAAGAGTTTGGGCCAAACTCACTAGTTCTGGGGAAGAGATAAAACACCATGCCTCCAGTAAAACCAACCAAATCAAATTTGTAGAACTATATCATCTGAACCAAGGGTGTCTGTTCATTCACAACTTTGAAATGCTGATCTTTTTCATAATTGTTTAGTTTCCTTTTGTATTATTTTTTCTACAGTACCAGAAGCTTTGGATTATGTGATGCTGATTGTTAGCCACAGTGGCAAACCTCCCCGAATGAGTGAGTTTCACTCCTTGTCTTTTAGTTGTGACTCTCTACAGTTCAGAACTTTTTTCAGAATATATTGTGCTTGAGCTGTACTGTGTAACTGAAAGGCCTTCAAAGTTATGATAAAATATAGAAAGATTCTCAGCAATCAAATCCTGGTTCTTTTTTTAGAGATAATTAAATAAAAAGAGTCACACATATCTTTAAGGTGTTAATAGTGACATCATTGTGTACAGATGAGAATTTAATGCCTGAAATTATACCCCTTTTCAAAGGAAGGATTTAGTGGATTTCAGCCTACAATATATTGTCAAAATGAAAGCCTTAGAGAGTGCTTCATTAGAATAAGTTTTGGGTTTTAATTTTTGACAGTGTGAATGAACTTAAGTTATTGCTTTTTTTGTTGTTTTAAGGTAAGAGATATATTCCAATTAAGGTCAGAGTAAAGATTTTTTGTAAAAACGTCCTTTCACTATAGCTAACCATATATGAAAGAGCAGTGTTAACAGACAGCCTGCACACAAACTGGGTTCAGGCCATATCAGGCAGCTCCTTTCTGAGCCGTGACACTTCACATACCATGGGGTGGATGGGTTTGGAGGGGCAGAACTGAATTAGCTCCCTGTCTAATCTTTCAGCAGAAATGTAGTAATATAGGGACAGCTAGGAAAGTAAATTGCCCCTTACCTGATTTCATACAAGAGATTAGAAATCTTTTTCTTCTAAGTATAGCTAACTGGGCTATATAAAAATATCCAAATATGCAGTTCAGTGTCTTACCATTTGGTCAGTTAAAATGTAAAAAAAAATTTACATTTCTTACCAGTATGAGGATAACAGTACATAAAGCTAGATAATATTATTTTTATAACGTGACCTCTCTTTTGCAAAAGCAATTTATTTAGTCATCCACAATTAAACTATGCCAACAGATGGAGAAGACAAAACCTGCTAAGTCTGTAGACTTTTATAAACTTTTATCTACTAAGAGACTAATTTCTCAGCATTGTCTTTATGTGATTGAAAAAATTGAGACTATGACTGGCAAATAAAGTTAGAAACGTGAAAATATAGACTCTACAGTTAAAAAACTAGTTAAAATAATCTAACAATCTAAGCTCATTTCCCTTTTTTTTATAATACCTCTCCCTAAAGAAAAAGATGTTAAGCAGGTGCATGGAAGGGTGTAAATATATTACCGTAAAATTTGTTTAAAATGGTTAACACAGATCTTTGAGGATGTTTTCTGCTAGTTTTTGTATTCCCCCTGACAAGCATGTATTTTTTTCAGCTTGGATGAAATGTTCAAAGAAACCAACTAGCTGCATTAAAACACTAGCTATCAGACTTTTAGTCCCAGGGTGATCATCTGTGTCACCTGTAATGAAAAGAGTGAGGTTTATTAGATTGGAAATTATATACATTACAGGAATTTTTTTCCTCCTTAGCTTTTCTTTTCTCCTTTTAGAAATTCATAGTACATTAACAAATGCTCACTTTTTTTTTTTCATTTATGTGGTCAAATATATTGCATGAGTACATTAGGAAAGTATTTGCCAAGAAAAGGTGTAAACCTGATGACATTAAAGGAAAAATACAGTTATTTACAATTAGTAATATTTTTTTTGTTGTTTTTGGACGTATGCTTAAAATACTCCATAGAATTATCATGCAATTTGATTTTTTGCCAGTTTGTCTTTACTGATCAGGAACCAACTTCTCCATTCTTGCTCTTATCTTGATGACTCTTTTTAAGGCAATGGAGCTGTAATGTACAAAACTAGGAACCAAAAGCATGCTGCTAAACCAGTTGAGAATATATTTAAAATCAAGAAAATCTTGAAAAAACGCACTACTTAATACTTCTCTGCTCTCTGTGACTTAAGAAAATGATGAAATGATGTGAATTAGTTTTTGTATTGCTATAAAAAGTGGGAAATGTAGATATGAATTGCCAATTAAAAGAAAAAAATTAGGCAATTCCCAGGAATCTTGTAAAGCTAACAAAAAAATATTCACTGAGTTCTAAGAAATTTCTTTGTGTGCTATGGAAAACTTATGAAACAAATTGCCTCTCTGTACTAAAATGCTACTTTAGAAAACCTAATTTGTTGCAAATCAGACTAAATCACAACTTAAAATGAGAACATTGCTACCTTGCACTTGACGTTACAATGCTGCATCCTAACAGCATGTAAGCCATCACAAGATTTAGAGCTCTGCTCAATCAGGGACAACAAAATTAGAAATAAATAGAGACAGATCAATACAAAGTGTTGTCTGGCATAATGAAACAGCCTCTAGGTAGAAAATCTATTTTATTTCTCTCTCAGTAGATGTACTCTTCGACAATCTCTGACCCAGTCCAGTAAACAGTCAGGTTATTTATTTTATTGAGAAAAAACATGGAGTTACATGTCTTATATTACACAAATACTATTATGTTGATCAATAAAGTGGTTAAACAATTTAGGTTTTATTGCTAAAGATACTTGTGTTAACACTGCTTTTATTTAATACAAGATTAAGAATTACCTTGTATTTTATGCTGTTATGGCAATCAATGGTTAGTAGGTAATGTCATCCACCGTGCTTTTATGCAACATCAGACTTTGTGCCAGATGTTGTTGAATAAGGACAGAAATAAAAATATTCCTTATATGACTGAACAGTCAGCATCTAGTGTGGAATGCTCAGAGCTCTGATATTTATGTCAAGGTCTAAGGAAATACTTGTCTGTATATATTGAGATTTTTAATATAGACCATTATGCCACTCATGCCTCTGTGTGTCTTTTTTTTTCAAAGCCTCCCTGGATGCAGAAAATTCTGCTTCTGCACATGCTCATGGGTAGTTCAGTCAATAGGGATACAGTCCATGATTTCAAATCTATTTGTTGGGAATTAAGATGTTCTTAACACTTTCAGCTATTCTTAAGTGGATGATCTTGGCAGTCTTTTCAGATTGCTATTGACTGGCCCTATTACTGCACTATCAACAACAAAAACAAAAGCAAAACCAAACAAAAAAAGGATGTGAGGTATATGTATCCAAGTACACAAAAGCACTTTATGTTTATAATCAAGGCATAATGACACTGAGTTCAGAGTTTGAAATATGCTCCATCTCCTTTTGACAAGCTTAAGAAACTTCACAGTGTCTTCTATACCTTGTTCCAAGTGTGAACTAATTTAGATTCTGTTCAAAGCTGTCACAACTCCAGAGATTTGATTGCTCATTTATGCAGATAATACCAAGTAAATAATAATGTTTTAAATGAAATACCAAGGGCAAGATAAAAAAGGGAAAAAAATAGTATGTTGTACCACTACCACATTGATCCATTATATTTTTTCTTAGAATTACTACGTAGAACTTAAATAAATCATTAAATTCTTGATGTTTATAGCACAGAGCTGCCATAGTATCCATACTATGAAATGTGCTTGCACAGGGAAAAGGCCTTCTTTATTTTTAATTCTTTGTTCCAGTAAAGTTATGAATGTTTTGAGCCATCCACAAAAAACATTAGTCAGTCAAAATCCCCTTCCTAACACTAATATCTGAAACAGAAGCAAGGAATTATATCTTGGTAAAATTTTGTAAGGTTTTGATAGTAAAAAAACCTTTCTCCTGATGGAGAAGTTTGAATATTTTATTTCTTCAACTGTGTCTATTTTTGTATTCAGAAGTCTGAATATGGTAAAATTACATGTATGTGTTAGACTAGCAGCACTAAAGAGTCTATCTAGAAAATCAGAAAATGGGATCTTTCTTAAAGAGAACTGAGGGTGATTGTCTGAATGCTATAGGTGCTCATTACTTAGCATTCAACAGTGTTATTCTGAACTTCGTAAGTATGAACTTTTAGAGCTTAAACTACCAAAATAGATGATAAATTTGCATCCAAGAGTAGAAAAGGCAGTTTTCATATGCATGTTCTAACTTTTTAACCTGTGTTTCAGTAACAGTGATTGGTTTACGTAGTTCATATCAATAACAACTAAAAAATTGAATTTTAGAAAATGTACTTGCCAAAAAAATTCACAATCATGGTCAGTTAAAGTTCTAATTTTGTCTAATAGTTGGCAATGGTTTTTCGGGTTTTTTTTACTTCTCTGTAAGTTCTATATCTTTCACTGTGCAGTCTAATACAGGGAATGAGAGGCTGAAGAGCAGCATTGTGGAGAGGAACCTGGGGGTCCTGGTTGACCGAAATTTGAATGGGAGTCAGCAGTGCCCTGGCAGCCAGGAGGGCCAACCTGAGGTGTCCTGGGGTGCATCAGGCACAGCATCACCAGCTGGGCAAGGGAGGGGATTGGCCTGCTCTGCTCTGCACCGGGGCAACCTCACCTCGAGTGCTGGGAGCAGTTTTGGGTGCCACAATATAAAACAGATTATTATTGTATAAAAGAATAATATTAAATTATTAGAGAGTGTCCAAAGGAGAGCAACAAAGATGATGAAGGGTCTGGAAGGGCAACCTTATAAGGATTGGCTGAGGTCACTTGTTCTGTTCAGCCTGGAGAAGACTGAGGGGACACCTCATTGCAGTCTGCAATTTCCTCACGAGGGGAAGAGGAGGGGTAGGCACTGATCTCTTCTCTCTCATGACCAGTGACAGGATCCAAAGAAAAGGCATGAAGCTGAGTCAGGGGAGGTTTAGATTAAATATCAGGAAAAGGTTCTTCACCCAGAGAGTGTTTGGGCACTGGAACAGGCTCCCAAGGGAAGTGGTCACAGCACCAGCCTGACAGAGTTCAAGAAGGGTTTGAAAAATGCTCTCAGGCACCTGGTGTGACTCTTGGGGTGTCCTGTGCAGGGCCAGGAGTTGAACTTCAGGATCCTTATGGGTCTCTCCTGACTCAGCATATTCTAGGATTGTAACAAATACGGATGAATTTTAATACTTACTGCAAATATGAAGATTAGAAAGCAGCAATATCTGATACTTCTAGTATCAGATATTAAGAGCAAAAAATAATATGGCCAGACACACTGAATTTATGTTATTCTACTCTTCACAGAATCACTAAAAAAGAGTAGAGAAGGTGCATAACTGCTGTTTCAGCTATAAATTTGTGATGATGTAATACTGCTGTAATACCTCAGCTGTGGGTGAGAATGGACACCCTCTGCCTAGTTTTAATCCTCTTAAAAGAAGCCTCTTGAGATATCACCTCTTCCTCAGCTGTTTAGAAACAGGTCATTACTTTATCTGACATCTCAGCCACCATCTGCTAAGAAATTTTATCTCTTTGTGTGTCTGCTTATTTATATGCCTTTCCGTAGAAATGGAAAGAGAAGAAAAAACGGCACAAAACATTTTTAGAGGCATCTCAAAAATCTCTTAACAGCAATTAGAAATCTAAATTGCTAAGACACTACATTTTTTCTTTATAGCTCAAAAATATGTCTCTGGATTTAATATTAATTCTGTATGATTAAAATTTATTATTGAAACAGTATATTTCTACCATATTCTATTTGATCCCCTTATTGTTCACGTTCATTGATCAAATTCATTGTTCATCTCTCCCACCTCAAAATTTGAGTTTTCTATTCTATGATAATAGCAAGGTTTTTGGGTAAACTTAGAGTTCTTTTGTCTTTAATTTGAGGAGGTTTTAACACACAGTTTTAATTTTTTATTGTTGAACATTTACTCATTTTGATTTCTGTGTAAATTTTCTTTTAATGTAAGTATTTGATAGGAACGGAGCCCTGTATATTCCACTTGAATCAGAATTTACATCTATTCAGTTGGGGAGTGTTACTTAGTATTCTCTTGCTATGAAATGTCAAAGTTTTTTTCCCCCAGTAAGTTTTCACATGAAAAGTTTTTCAGAAATGGAGTAACTGAAGAAGGTCAATGAAGTGTGTTCGGAATATGCAAAGACATTTGGGAGAAAAAAACCCAAAACAATCCCCAAACTAAAATCCAATAAAAGGACTGAAAAGGAATTATTTTGAAAAGCTACACAGTAAATTACAGTTCTGTCATCAAGTGCTATATTGCATTATTTTCTCTCAAGTTGAAAAGAATATCAACTAAATTGAAAGGTAGCTGACAAAAGCAAACAAAGAAAACTTAGTTGAGTAATCACCAGAACTTGCTTGTGGAAAAACCACTTTTCATTGGTAAGTACCTAAATATCTTTGAAAGCTGATTTCACAAAGAGATAGTAGTTCATGCATTCATAGACATAACCCAGAGTAGTTAAAAACACAGTGTCCAACTAAGCAGACATTGAAAAAAATATATATGAAACTAACATGAATTCTGCTTGTTCTAAGTACTAGTGACCTTTAAATGAATGGAAACCTTCTTTAGATGAGACCTTTAATAAGCATTTTCTGGGATATTTTTCACATGCTCTCCTAATAAAGTTGGCACAAGCTCTTGATGGAGACTAATAACTGGACTAGACAGATGGGTAACCTAGCCCTGCATCACTAATTATACATTCCTCACCAGGAGAGTTTTCTATATTAACACATATTTTTCAAAGCATTTCTTTTCCTTCTGAAATTTTTATTTACCCCTTCATTCAATACAAAATGACAATGCTTCTTGTAGACCAGTTCTCTAGCTCTGTTGTGCTATTTTTCTTTATTTTTTAACTTTTAATGATAGAAATGGCTAAGTCATCTACAGACATTATTTTGCACTTTTCTCTCTTTCTTCTTGATTTTTAATATTAACAGAAGAAAAATTTTAGTCTATAAAAAAGATAATACTAATATGTACAGATTAGTCTCTCCGATTCATCTTCCCCTGTTTGCCTCTCCATCAATTTCTATGTATTTTCCACTCTGAGTGTACATATTTTCACCACGTGAAATCTGTGGAAATCTGTGGAAATCTGTGGAAATCTGTGGAAATTTGTCTTTTTATAGAGGGCAAAATGATATTTAATGTATATGTGCACACTCTGTAATAACCTGTAGTCTTAATACCTTTATGGACATTTGCGTTATCCTTCAAAATTCAAACTATCTTGGTACTTCTTTTGGGATTTTTAATTCTCAAGTGAGTTATATTTGTATATCTTTTTTAGAAGAACAGGACCTTCCTGGGATAGTAATTCATAAGAAAGAAAGTTCATAGAAAGTTCATAACTTCTTTCTCCTTTGGTGACATTTGTGTTATGTCACATTCTAAATTAAATGCTTTGCTTAGTCCTGTCTCTCCCTAAGTATTTTTAAAACTCTTAGTAATTTTCTTTTTCAATACAATGGTTCAACATTATTAATTACAATATCTTTTTCTTATTTATAAAAATAACCTTGTTGTTATTTAGAGATGTCTAGAGCTCTCTTGACCCTGCAGGTCACTTTCTTTCTGTTTTGTGCAAACTTCATCTGTCTTTCATAACAGGCAGGCAAGTATTATAAATCTTTTTTTAAATTATTATTTTTCATAGTTTTGCTTAGTTTGAAATTTCAATATGCTATATTTTCTAATTTTTTAACCTTCAGTGTGTCAGAACTATTGCCATAAATTAATGCTGTTTACAAAAGCTGCAATTCTATTAATTTCTTATTTTATTTTCAAGGTGAACACATACCTGCCTTAGCAAAGTTCTTGAATAAGGTATTTACGATATGCTTTCAGTGACATCACTGAGATCATCACGTTTTTTTCAGCTGGTTCACTAGAGTGAAAAAACCCTAGAGCAGAATTTTTTTCATGATAGTGTGAAGTTAATTTCATCCTCATTCTATGATAATTTTTGATTAAAAGCTTATGCCAGAAAATTCATAAGCCAGGTGTGAATATTTGTAAAGAGATAACGTTGTTTATCACTTCCTATCTTTCCATCAAGGATAGACTATTTTCTATAGCTTATAAATGAGGCTGAAGATTCATGCATAAATTGTTATGTAAGGTTTTTGCTTTTGATACCAATCAGTATTGGCAGAAAAAGAAAGTCTTGCTGAATAGATTCTGGCTTTATAATCCATTTAATTTAATAGTGAAAGTAGGATTCTGGACAAGACAGCTAAGCCACAAGATTTTACATACCCAAAACACATGTCATCCTGTGGGAATGTAATCTAATTGTGTAAAGGAAAGGTGGCGCTTGGTGTTTGGAAACTGAAAGTAGTTTTGAAGAGTACATGTTCTTTGATTTACAATGTTTTCATTGTAGAACCGTGCAACTTGGTTTGTACTGATGAATAAAACAAGAAATTACCATTTTGTTTACAATTTGAATGCCATATGGAGATAGGACAGCAGTAGTTGAAAATTGGGTACTGTCCACTCAGCTTTCAACATTGTCACAGTAAATTGCATTTGCAAGTTTTATAACTATAATAATGTTGTGCCTGTCTGACCACAACTTAATGCCTGTATCCATACCTTTGGATACTTGACAGTTACAAAAATACTTGTCCTTCACATTTCAAATGTACTTCATGGAAAAATACTTTATTTTTTCTTTCTGAATGAATACATTAAATTTTTGCTCATTGCTCACATTTATAGGTGTTCCAGTGAAGGACGGAACAATGGAAGTTATCAAATTAATGATGTGTTATCACCAGGTAACATAGGAAAGGTGTAACGTTTTTAATAGGAGAGACTAGATTAATGTCATTTCAGCCACCAGGAGCTGGGAATCAATTTCAATGCTAATCAGTGGTTTAAAGAATAGATTAGCAATGCAGTAACTGCCATTAACCTTTCAAGCACTGCCTCTACATGAAGCTGCCTGCAGAGGTATAAAGCAGTGTGCAGCTGTGACATAAACAGAGCAAATACAATAGAAAAAGGTATTGAAGATTTTCTTGGTCTATTTTATGACAAAACTGTGCTCCAAACAAGTCTTGCTTAAGAAATAGAAAAGCCTTACCCTGTTGAAAAAAACCCTAAACAAATCAAACCAAATTAAACAAAAGAAAACCCAAAAAAACCAACCCAAGCTCCAACCAACTTTTTTAATAAAATACTTATTTTTGAGCTGGAGTTTCCTGAAATATGAAGCACCACCTGTGTGAAGTGAATTTATGCAGGTAACACCAAGACAGCCACCATCTGCAGCTAAAGTGTGAATTAAAAGGTTTATTCCATTATTTCACTGGAAGAGAGGCACATAACACTGCTAAGTTAACCCAAAATGATCAGGGACAAAAAACACATGTGACAGGCCCATTCCCTGCTTTGATATAACAGTGGGTCAGGGACATGCACATTCCTTTGCAAAGCTGTGATTTTACAGTCTCTGAGCTTCTCATCTGTCTTTTCTTCTCCTCCCACACCAGGAGACCTAGGCCTATGGAGAGTGTTTTTTAGTTGTTTTGCAGCATTCTATTATCTTCTACAGAAATTCCACTTCTCAAGACAGAAAGAAAACCATAAGAAATTTTCCAGGCTGAATATTCTTAGCATCTCCCACATGCAAAGTCATCTTGAGTGAAAAAAATTCTAAAAAACCTCTTTCTCCTCATCAATCTTCCATTTTTAGCCCTTTAATCCCAAAAACACCAGAACTAAAGTTTTTGTGCAGATTATATAATATTCACTAGTATGAAGCTTGATTTACAAAACATGATGGGTTTTTCACAACTTCATATTAAAATGGTGTACAAGAAAATGTATAAGTGGCTTTTTAAACTTCTGCACACACATGATCATTGTGAGATATTCTAATATTATTTACAAGTTTTCGCATCTGTTTTAATGGAGATCATGAATTCGGCAGTGACACGTACCATGATCACAGTGTTCCCCTTAATGATCTCAGCAAGAAGGAAAACCACATTATTTAACTTTATGATGGTCAAGAAGAAATAATTTCCTCTTGCATGAGACCACAAAATCCACTGGTACTGGAAGAATTTGGTTTCTAAACTCTAAGACTGATATGAATGATATCTGAACTTGGCAGTACAATAGACGATAACTCATGAAGTATTTTTCTGTTATGCTCATTAAACATTGTTCTCTAGGTAGTTAAAATGTTATACTGGTATCAACATTGTAACTATCATCTTATTTCTAATCCCCAAGGGTTAAAATTACAAAGGTATTTCGCAACAACACACATTCTATGTGTAAGAAAGTTCTGTGACCTTGTAGAATAAAATAGAAACTAATTCCCCTTGTATAAGAGTAAAGACCTTGGAAATCTAAACTTTAATATCTGCTATTCTCTTTTTCACTTTTTAATGTTCAATCAGAATGGTGAGATGATGATACATGTTCCCCAAGCTTTCTAGTACTGGTATTCCATCATTTTGAAAGCATTGTTGATACAATCGATGAAGATAAATGATTCATCTCACTTAATTAGGCTGAGAAAAAAGTGAGATACTTCAAACAAAACTGTTTTTAAAATATTTAGCTGTTAGAATTTCCCAGCCTCCTTCATTTTTATATATGTTAGCATTTTTTTCTATCCCCATTAAGATAGACATATCAATATTTCATATGTCTTAGATTAAGACAAAATTAAATTAATTTCTCAAGTGCAGATTGTTTCCAGCCACAGTCTGTCTTTTTTTGGTTGGGTTTTTGTGTGGTTTTCTTTTTTCTCTTGTGACGTAATTGAGAAAATATTATTTGGTTGATTTGTTTTACTGCTCCAACCAAATCGTTATCATAAATACTAACTTCAACAAGCAGTCTATATATTTGTTTGGGGAAGATTACAAGTCAGCACCATTAAACAACAAAACAAGTTGGTTAATGATGAACTGACAACTAAAATTAGGTTTATAAAATGTAGGTAACACCTTTGGTGGACAAAGGCTACCTTGTATGATTATAGTAATTACTAGTGTTTCAAAGACAGGAATAAAAATCTGTCATAAAAAACAACTCTTGTGAAAAAAGAGCCTAGAAATTGGAATGGAAAACATAGTACTCTAAGCCATTGCTAAAACCTTTCTTATCTCCATTTCCAATGCTAGAAGAGGCTATGTTTAGTCAAGAAAGGCTGGAAAATATTGAATTGTGAAAGAATAGTAATGAAAAGGAGAAAGAAGAATAAAACCCAAGAGAAAAAATTTATGCACAATTTATGCTCACTGGCCACTGACAGATGCAGTGATCAGTCCCTCCTGGCCAACTCCCCACAGTTTATATACTGAGCATGCCATACTATGATATGGAATATCCCTTTGTATAGTTTGGGTCAGCTCTCCTGGCCATGTTCCCTCCCAGCTTCTTGTGCATCTCCTCAGTGACACCATGTTAGGTGATGTTATTTATATTATGTGAGGTTCTCCTAGAGAATAGTAGATACTGCAAAGAGCAGTTCCATCAGTACAAGTCGAAGTCTTAATGGATGGTGTTTACCTTCTGACCCTTCATTGTTGCAATGCAAACCATTTCATTCACTTCTCATGTTTATCAACAAAAAATAATGAAGTTTAACATTAAAAATTAAATTAAGGGACACTGGTATAAAAAAATACTTGAATGTTTTGAGGATGACTCGAAGAGATGACTTACGAGTTGATGCATATTAAATGAAATACATCTCCCCCAAACTCTCCCATCTTCCTATCTCCCTGTAAACTGAGTCTCTAGAAATTTAGAAATATGAGAAGATATTTGACAAAATTAATTTAGAATCTAAGTCCCAAAGGGCATTTCTTCAAAATGTCAGTGCCTGGCAATAGAGAAAGGATGATCTTGTTTTGATGGCACTAAGCTGGACTTTGAGGGGATTGTGTTTCATTTTGTCCTTACCATAAACTTCCCTAAAGAGTAACTGTCTTCATCTGAGCTTGTGGGATCTTGGCTCACTTGAACTAAATATGTGAAGTAATCAAAAACTAACATAAATACAGTTCACAGGAAAAAGTAAAATACTCATTATTCTTTATAAAACTCATTACTCTTTTTGTAAAACTGTGTGTTTTACATCACATATTTCAATGCATATAATCATGTACAGTGAGGATTTCATTCAAAGTCTGTCTTACATCATTTAGCAGCGTTAGTGAATTTTGGATTATATTCTGGAATATTGTTTTACCAGGAGCAGCATCAAAGAGAAGCTCCTCACTGAATTCTCAGTTCTAACTTTAAATAAAACAGAAGGATATTGTAATGCTGGCAAAAAAAAAAAAATGGATTCTAAAATTCCATTGATATAAAAATATGAGGTGCAAAATATAGAGAAACACTTCATATTCCAGTGGCAAGAGTGACTGAAAGTGAAAGGCAATTTGCACCAGATGAAGCTCTGTCCCTTTTAACTTTTAAAGGTGATTACCAGACACTGAGATCTGTGTAACACTGAGCATGTACATTCTAAGTTTAGTATTAGTTTTTAATAAGAATCTTGTAATAGTTCTGCTAAACTAAGAGTAGAACATCAGAACATTTATATTCTAGTATTCTCCTATGCAGTGTTTGTAGCCTATTCATGAGTCTGATCATTTTTACACTCTTAATGCACTCTTAATCAGGAACATTGAAATTATTCTTGTAATTTCTATTGATGAAAACAAGTTTCCCAGAAAATACTCCATGAAAAATTGTGAATGATTGATTTTACGCAAAACCTTTTCAAACTTTTACAGTTTAACTTGATAGCTGCATGAAGGAAAAGCTTTATTAAACATGCTGTCAATGATCCTACTGTTATGTATAGTCAGTGTTGAACACTACTTATATTCTGCAAGTATAGGCTTATCACTATCATATCCTGAACTTTTCTGAACATGAAATGGGAAAAAATGTTTCATATTAAAAATTCTTTACCTCATGGTTTCCAGCTATACCTGTTACCCATTTCTTCCCTATATATTTGTACAAATGTGACAATCTGTCTGGAAAGAGAAAACAAACAAACAAAACTGCCATAAGTTTAAATAATTCCTTAACTGGAGAAAGTTTTACAAAAGAGTAAAAATATTCTGTTTCAGCTTCACCTGATCTTCATACTCTTTTCTCACTATCCAGTTTGTTCCTCAAAATAAAACAACTAAAAAATAAAAAGAAATATTTTGTAATACTCTAAGTTGCCAGGGGAAAAAATAAAAAGCGAAATAGTTATTTTTATATTAATTCAAATATGGGTAAATGATCTTTTTGTTTATGAATATTGATACTTATTTCAGTAAAAGAGACCTTTCCATAGAACGGACAACTTATAACTCTTCATTTTGTCGCAGTGATACTTGCCTAGGTTCTTCTAATAAAACCCAACAGAATCACACATGGAGATCTTTTTAAACAGTGACAAAAGCTTCTAATCAGTTGATACCTCCATCAAAATCATCAGCTTGATTATTGTATAAGTCTCTATGACATATCTCAAAGGATTTTTACATTTCACTCATCCTTTATGGAAGCTATTCATTATTTCTAGAAGACCTGAAAAACTTTAACAATGATAGAAGAGCCATAAAAAGAACATTTTGTTCACTTCCAAAATATCTCTTACCTCTGGTAACCTTTTCTGCTTCTGAACAGAGATTCTTTTCATGAGAGCTTATTTCAACAGTATTTTGGATCCTATTAACATTCATAGTACTAGAAAAAAGTTCTTGTATGGTTTCAGAAGAAAGGATTTAACTCCTGACACTTTGATCCCAGAGAAACTATGTCATGGGCTTTCAGTGAGAGATCTCAGAAAATCAAATTCTTTCATTTTACTAGTGTAAAGTTTATAAAATAATTCTATTTTTTCCTTGCATGTTTCAAAAGGAAAGACATAGAATAAGGAAAGTATGCAGAAAAGTCTTCATGTACACTGAACAATATGTAAAACTGCATTTAAATTACAGAAAGTTCACATGGCTCACAGCTTCCATTCACAAGTGTCTGACCAAATTAGTGTTATGTCTCAGACAACTGGACCATCTTATACTCAGTAGAAATGCCTGCCGTTTCTTACTCAGGGGAGGAGGCTGATGGCTCTCCTTCACAGCTGAGGTGAGACAGGGATAGAAGGGGTTAATGTCACCGTGAGTAGTTGCAAATGGCAGTAAATCTTCCTTGACTTTTAAACCTTAGGAAAATGTAGCACACCATGGGTTTTCACAATACCTTTGACATTCAGGTCAAAGGTATTATAAGCAAACATTAAGAGTACCACCACTGTATTTGTTAACACAGTAAAGGGATTCAAGATCTGTCCATGGTAGATGAACAGGTAATTTGTCTGTGGAACTGATAACAGTGGTCAGATAAGATTTAAGTAAGATAGGACCAAATAAGATAGTTCTTGTAGTTCTGTTTCAACCAACAGCCTCAGACACAACTACAAGACATCACAGTTTTATAACAACAAAAATCCAGCATTTGTTAATGTGCACAACCCCTCTGTGTCTGCCTTTTATGTCCTTGTCCACTCTCTAGTTTCTAGTCATTGGGAATCACTTTCGTATTTTCAGGTTGCTAGCATATAAGGTAACTAGTGCTTATAAGTTATTTAAATTATTAAATTTCATTATGTCAAATTATCGGCACTTATCATATTATCATAATTATAGAATTGTGCTGTCTTCCTTAGTAAAGAAAATCTTTTCTTTCTGATTGTTGAGATGTCCCAACTTCAGACAAATGACTTCTGCTTTTCTTCCATAATCAATAGGAAAAAGTCCTCACAGCCTCTGATTCAGTAAAATCTATCATATGTGTGAGGATACTTAGAAGCAATTTTCTAATGCTATGCTGAGGTATTAGACCTAATTTTTGTGTGCATTTTTTTCTAATGGTTAAACAAGAATAGAAGCATAAAAGCTTCTCACTCTTGGTTCTCATACAGATGCATATTAACATTTGCTTTCAAAATGTATTCCCAGGCCAGCTTCCATAGATTATTCTCTCAAATCAAGAAGATGTTATAAAATTGTAACAGGAACATTATATTGACTTGGTAGAGAAACTTTATCTTTTCGCAACAGAACAAGAAATGGAATGTTCTTTTTCTTAAAAGATAAAATCTGCATTATTTTTCATAAAGCTTTTTAATTTCTTGGTTTTACAGTTTATTTTATTCTGTTTTCCTAATCCATTTTTATTTTACTGTTTTAAAGAATACAAAGCAACCAAAAGTCAGAATAATTCTGAAATGAAACAGTTGGAAATCTTTAAAAACCTCTTTTTTTTCCTCTACTTGATCATTTAGACCTTGTTCTTTCTTCCCCAGATCCTCACACAGTTAAAATATACAGGAAGAAAACTGACTATTAAGAAGCAGATTTAGTTTAGAGAGAATTTATTTCACATGCTTGGTGACTATGTTCATGTCACAAAGTAGACCACAGTTTTGAATTTCTAGTAGGCTACAGAAAAGAGATTTCTCTTCTATGGTCATCTCTATAATTTTCTCATAGTTTCAAAACTTAAACTCCCAATTTAATAGAAGTTGATATTTTTTATTAATGTATTAAGTTAAATACATATCCCCTTGAGTCTTCTTGCATTTCCTCTCTTGCTATAAGAATAAAAGTATAAATAATTTTCTAGTATTTGAGTTTCTAAGTAGATTTAGAAGAAACATTTTATGAGACAGCAACTACACTGTTAAGAGTTCTGACAAGAAGGTTATTCTTTCAAAGTCAGACAACCTCTCTGGTTTATGAAAGCAGCTACTTCAGTTCCGCAAGATGGTAATTTAGTGGTCCTTGTGATAGAAACTTTTGGGTTGGGTTCTTGACTTTCATTTACAGATGATAAATCTGTTTAGAATTGCTGCACTTAATCCAGTTAGTAAATTGCACCCAATCTGACTTTGCAATGAAGTGTCCACACTTGAATATTCTAGAAATTCAAGTCCTGTGTGAATGTCTATGACATTCAGGTTCCTTCTGGTAGTTCTGTTAAGAATATGTTCTTAGATTATGTATGTACTGAATTAAACACAAAGCTTTGTGTTGGAGATCACATATTCAAATATATCACCTAGATTATTATTTTCACTAAGAAGTATTGCAAGATATTTTACTAGATCCAAATGATTTTCCTCCATTTCTGAATGGTACTTGAGACTAATGAGAATTAGTTATATGTCAGCAAATATATGTCAGCAAAAGTTAGTTAGTATTAGTATCTCAGGATTTGGGGGTTTTTGGTTTTTTTATTCTGATGTTTTTCACTTAATAGGGATTGAGAATTTAAATATGGAGGTACAACAAAATGAAAGGAATGATACAGTGAAACAAATTATTCTCTCTTCAACACTCTGGGCTTATAATATTCATACATATAATACATGTTGAAGACTTTCAGTTACAAACAGTCCAGTTAGTATCCCTTTTCCA
Organism: Corvus brachyrhynchos; assembly: GCF_000691975.1. NCBI lineage: Eukaryota > Metazoa > Chordata > Aves > Passeriformes > Corvidae > Corvus > Corvus brachyrhynchos. Next base: position 788,243 of record NW_008240037.1, read on the forward strand.
CAGCCTAGTTCCTAAACACAGCAGTCAGCAGTAAAACTTGCAGTGTCATGCATTTCTGAAGTAATGAAAAATCTTTTGTGGTGCACTTTGAATTAATTTTTGACATACACCTACTACAGATTTACAATAATTTATCTTGGGTGCTGAATAAGCCTCCTATTTTTCACACCTCACCACACCACTGTTGTGAAGCTTAATTACAATGTTGTCTGTTTTCCATTTAAAAATGTCAGAATTTATATTATAACTTTCATACTTAAACCAGTTAGCCCTAAATAGTCGTGTAATCCAAAACCATGTTCCACTGAAGCTGAAAAAATTAATTTTTTTGCAGTTAAGTCCAATCTCCTACTGGTTTCCCTTTCCCCCCAGGAAGGCTATGTTCTATAACTTAACAACCAAATTATTGATAAAACATGTAGTTCTGAAGGATTGAGATAAATGTATGTTAGTATTTTTTGCCAATTAAACTTAATAAACAGTGCCTTCAGCTTGAAAACACATTCTGAACAGTTTGGGGTGAGCTGACTGGTATCTAGGAATTTTGCAGAAAGAAATCAAACGGTTTCCTTAAAATGTGAAAATGTTTTATGATATTTTTATTAAATTGTGAATTCATACCACTTTCTCTTCACAGTAATTTTAATGTGACGCACTCAAATCAAATGGGTGCTTACTCAGAATCAAAAAGTTGTTCTATATTTAAGAACTATGTATCAACCATATTAATTTCTGTACTATATGCTTTATGCTTTCAGAGAATATCAAGTTCGTGAATTCCAGCACCCACTCAGGTCCCTGAAGACCCGATGGTTTAGAATGTATTTCTTCATTTTAATTAATTACAGAAAAATTCTCTGGGAAAACAGATCAAAACAACCTTCTTATCAACTCTAAAAAATCTATCCTTAGTGGAATTAACCCACACATTTTTAATGGAGAATTATATCATTTTAGGTAACATTTTTCATGGAATTTGTGATTTTGTGTTAATTTTTTCCATCATGGAATATGCAACGACTTCGTTGAAATATAGTCAGTTGTAAAAAAGTTGCTTTTCTCTGATTCTTCCAAGAGAAAAGCATTCCTGTGCATGAATATTTTCTCAATAATGCTAAAGATTTTATCAGCTGAGTTACTGATACACAACACAGCCCAAGATGTTTTCCCCTGCCACTTCTGTGACAATCCTGTGCTATGCGCTGAAGCTGTTATCTCCAAGGGATCAGCAAAGGAGGTTACAGGTACTGAGATCGAAGCTCCTTGGTTTGTTTAACTACTTTAGTCGAGCCACTCAGCATCAAATATGGTGAATTTTTAATATTTATTTGGCAGTATGCATTTTCATTCTAAATAAATCTGAATTTTTCTTAGTAAATTTTGCTATAAGGAGTTCATTTTTATGAAGTAAGGAGAACATGCACTGCAACTTGCCTGGGAGAGCCCTGGCAGACTCTGCATTTGCGTAATTTAACCTTTAAAACAGACCTTAGGGACATTGAACAAGATTTCATTTTCCAAACTCTATTTCCAGTTTGGTCAACAGCCTCACATTTACAATACCTCAGTATCTTGGCAAAGGATTTCACTATGGACATAAGGTATATTGCATCTCATATAAGGTGAACCTCCTAGTGTCCGTATGAGGATGCTTCAAGGGACAAAGGTAACAGTTATGTGAACTGTAGGTGTGGTGTACACTCTTGCCTGCCCCAGAAACCTGCCACAGACCACTGTGCAGCCAGCACACAGCTGAAATACCTGTACTGTTCAAACACATCCAAAACACAGGATTCTTCTCTCTTCTGTTCTAACACAGTACAGACCAATGGAGTCTCTCACCAATGATAAGGTTTAGGTAAGGCCAGTTTGATTTGCTTTCCACCACACTGCAGATGATGTTAGAGACAATCTTTGTATTTTGAGAGACTTGTAAAAGAAAGTTTTATATAAATAAAAAGACTGAAATATTTCCTTACAATACGAAGTGAATGTTTAAAGCAGTATTAGAGAAAAACACTTCTATCTGAAGTGCACTGACATTACAACCCTTAGAGCATCTCACTAGTCTTCTCAATTGCGTCTGCCAAGTTCAACTGACTTAGTACTGAGGACTGTGTTTTAAGTCTCAGGAAATGTTTGATTGTAGATGAAGAATGTTATCAACAACAAAAATATGGAAAATGGACCAATAAACTTTTCAACACTTCAACAATTCTGAAGGTTTTAATTTTTCTGTAAAATGTGGTTTACAAATAGAAAGAAATCATGTGGTATGTTCTAATTGGTTTTATTTGTTTTTATATATATATAGCATATATATACAGAGAGAAATTTTTTAAGGTTGGTAGATCTGAAGAAGAGAATCCAGTTTGGCACTTCCAGATGCCCTGCTGTGCATCTTTGCCAATGTGCAGTTGTCTCTTTCCTTTCAAATAGATTTGAAGTTTGTAGAATAACTGGCAATGATAAATACAAATTCAGTGAAGCAGACAGAAGGTTTGTTTTATTTTCTCTTGCCTCCTGTCCTAAATATGAACACAACAACTACACAGAACACAATGTAGTACACGTCACAATATTATGATTCCAGGCGAACCCACTCATTGATGGATGTGAGAGCAGTAAAAGGTACCAATTCAGAAAAAGGAAAAATTGATTTAAAATATGCAAATGTTTCACATAGAAACATGCTGTTATTTTATACAATATCTATGTTAGATAATTATATTTGCCATCCTGAAAGCTGGAGTTGTAGTCTTTAATGTGTTAGTCTGTTTTCCTGACTATCCACAGAACTTAGTCGGCTTAGTAATTAGTTTGAAAACCTGATACATTTTGTTAAAGAAAAAGCTGTGTTTATTAAAAATTCTGAATAAGTTCTTCCTTGATTTTCTTAATTTTCTTTTTAAAATATAAATGACTAACTCAACTATAACGTGTGTTTGACAGAAATAATTTGAAAGTAATTATACAGAGCCAAGCATTTAAACTCATGGGTAATTTGAATGCAGCTTCTTTCACCCTTTGTAATTATGTACTTCTGGTGTTGTGCTATTGAGTTAACATTACTGTTTAAAAAATGCAAAGATGTAAGTGTTCAAAATTCACTCTGCAGTAGGAGGCTTCAAGATATGGTACAGTAAAATAATGTAGAACAAAGAAATCCCTTCTGTGAAGTACAGATGTATTTCCAGCAGGGACTTAGTACTCTCAAAACAGGTATGAGAGACTTTTTTCCTGTTATGAAAACAAATTCCCTACTTTGAAAAAAGAACTGTACAGACAGTGTGTCTACGGACAGAGAGCAGCCATCCATAAGCCTAAGATAAATAATCTTATTTTTTCTGATTTTGATTTTGCCTCTGCTTGCTCATCAGTAGGTCAAGTGAGATGGCTATCCACTTTAATGGGTTTTAAACCCACATATATTATTTAAAATGCAGTGATGTTTTCAATAGAATTGTTTTGGACCGATCTCAGTTAAATAACACAATTTTACAGTAGTGGCTCTTCTTCAGTGTGTTTAAATTCTATGATAAGGGTCATGTCTCCTCCCTGATCTTGTTAAGCAGGACAACATAACATCCTCTGGTACTGTTCATTTTTCAATGATCATCCATTGAAGCAACAGAAAAATCATAAATACCAACATTTCAAGAAGGACATTACTTTACTGGCCTTTAGCTCCATAACATATTGGAAGTTATTGTAACACAGGGAAGTTTCCTCATTACCAGTCTGTAGTGTTGACATGGGAAGGCTACATATAGTTTTTTGTTTTATTCTGAAGAGGTGACTTTTTTTCAAGGCTTGACAAGAAATTTGATATGGACAGAGACAAGTGTTTTATAGGAATTAGGTGGTCAATGAAGAAAAGTAATATAAGTGTGGCCAACAAATGGAGAGTGCTTCATAATTTATGAAACTAAATTTTAGCAGGAGTAGCAAGGTAGAAGCATCATACTGGAATTAGGAAAATTTGGAAAACTGTCTCCTGTGGTTAGAAACAAGACGTGTGTTGATTCATGTTCTTGAGACCACTCAAAACTTGCTGATAGTAGAGTTTTTCAGTACATCTTTAAACTCAGAATTTCACAAGAAGAGTTGAATTGTTTGTTCTCACTGAGTTTAAGACCAAACTTGTTTCTTTAAGAAAAGAATAACTTAATTTGTTCAGGTAAATTACAGATTAAACACTGACTTCATGTAAAAATGAAGTTAGAGATATATATTTGAAATGCAGAGGTCTGATAATTTGTTACCTTATTGCCTGTTCTGCATATTTGCTGAGGATGAATCTAACCTTTGGCAAGATACTATTGTTGGATGTCCAACTTCTTGCTGTGGCAAATGTCAATAATTTTGCCAGTTTTTTATTTTCTATTTTACAACTATTTTACTATTACCGTCAATTGACTCCAAGTGAAGTTGAAATTAAATATTTAAACTCTGTGGGTTTTCTTGTTGACTGATTTGAAAACTGTACTATATGTTCATTCCATATTAGTGACTTCCTGTGTTTTCCCATCAAAAAAGAACTTTTAGACAATGGGGAATTACTAAAGTTTAAATTTGCTTTGGGTTTATGTTCAGTCTTTCAGAATGTAAATAATGACTCTCTCATCTTGGAGAATTTATCCTACACTTATAATTTTACATTGTTTTTCTAAATGATAATGCTTTCTTTGTCCATACTTTCATGAATTCCATTGCGTTTGCTGCAGTACCTGTGAGGGCCTCAGACGAGTGTGATCATAAAGTGTTTTGTAGCAAATACTTTTTGAGAAAACTCTGTTTAAAATTAGACAATGTGGGACATTTAGAGTTACTGCTAGAATCCTTATGGTTAATTATACCCTCTAATAGTGAAGGAGAAACTGGACCACTGGAAGTTCATGGGAAAACAAAAACAACTATTCAGAGATTCACAGAATCAACAGAATTCATTGGAGACTGGTATCAGGTACTAAAATATTATGTGAGCAATATATAATAAGTTGTTAAAAAATTGGATGTTGATTGCAAGGTGATTATTATTATATTAGTCCACCTTAGTAACCAAATGATACAATCTAGTAAATATATGTAATTTTGAAGTTAGAAATGGTTAACATTTCCCTCTCTTGCATGGGATATGCCACAGGTCATCCTTCTGCCCATTCAAGTCTATGTTACAATGCTGCACTACACTGCTTGTGTTGTTCAACAAGTGTGCCATCATAGTTACTATCATAGGGAGTAGAAGGCATTTTTGGTCATACTTGCCAGCTTTCTGCAATAAAAATGGAATGGCCTAGGTATTTATATGTTTGAAAAAAACCCCAGGTCAGAGACATGTAATATATCTAAATTTTTTTCTGGAATGTCCTGGTCATACATTTATCATTCTCCTATAATATAAATTAATATCCTTATCATTGCTGTTTCTGAACCTGACAGATGTTCATGGTAAAGTAAAAGTTTAAATTACACTTGTTTTTTTTTTACTGTTGTTTATTCAATTATTTGAAAGCATTCTATCAATTTAAAATGTAGAATTAATTGCCCATAAGGCACATGATGAATTGAATCAATTTTAATAATGATGCCTATGACTGTGTAGCAACCAGAAATCAAGTGGTTTGCTGATGATTCCTATGTCAGTGAAGATATGCAGAACAGATTGTCAGACTCCTACTGTCATTTTTTTCAAAGGAAAAATCCTGTTGCTTCCCAGGAGTTTGTTATTTTTAGTGAGTACTTACAAGCTGATTGTTTCTTCTTTTCTTTCTTTTTTAGTGCTTCTATTTGAATTGTACTTAGGAGGTGTAGAAACTGCTACATTGAAGGCCTAGAAGAGGAGCATAGAACACTGATAGAACCATCATGCTTTTTGGCTCCAACTAAAAAACAAAATAGGCAAACTCCCAATTCAGTTTACTCTGTAGGTTCCCAAGTACACCAAACATTTATTTACTTCACAGTAACTTTGTCTTTGATCTCATTTAAGACAGTATTAAGGTCTTACTCAGTGATCTGTTCTGAAAATGAGTAATAGGCAAATATAAAATATTTAATTCCACTCTCAATCACTTTTTAAAGTTGTTTTTCGAGGTTTAAAAAAAAAGTTATGTTATTAACAGCTATGTCCTAGTACTTGTTTAACACAGAGTTCTCAAAATTTTGGGGAATGAATGGACCAAAATTCCTTTACTGGTCTGTGGTGGCCTTGGCAGACAGTGGCATAACTGTACTGGTAAAAGCATTAAACACCAAAACATTGTCATCATAATTTAAGACAGAATCAGAGATTTATGCAGAATCATTTAGATTAGAAAAGACATTTAAGATCATGGAGTCCAATAGTAAACCTAAAATTGTCTAGTTCACCACTCAACCATGCCCCTAAGTGCCTCATCTACCTTGAGGGATGCTGATTACTCCACTTCCCTGGTCAACCTGTTCCAATGCTTGGTAGCTCTTTTGGTGAAGAATTTTTTCTTCATATCCAATTTGAACCTCCCCTCAAACAATTTGAGGCTGTTTCCTCTTGTCCTATAATTTATTATTTGGGAAAAGAGACCATCCCCACCTGACTACAATCTTCTTTCAGGCAGTTGTAGAGAGGGACAAGGTCTTCCTTCATCAACGTCTTATAAGACTTGTGTTACAGATACTTCACCGGCTTTGTTGCCCTTTGCTGGACTCTCCAGCAACACAATGTCTTTCTTGAAGTGAGGGGCCCAAAACTGAACACGGAATTTGAGGGTGTTGCCTCACCTGTACAGGGTGTACAGGGGGGAAATCACTTCTCTACTTCTGCTGCCCACACTATTCTGGTACAGGTCAGGATGCCATTGACTTCTGGACACACTGCTGGCTCACATTCAGTTACATTTATATATAGCAGTGAGAGTCTTTGCATAATCCTTCTTCTCTTCTAGAGAAAGCTAATACATATGGATCACATAGAACCTGAAATTTCTGCCTCTCTGAAACTTTTGATTTGTGAACATGCACAACAATCAAACAGTTATTTTCTGGCTTCTTTCGTACAAGAGCATTAATGATAATTTCAGAAGTTTTCTAAGAGAATTTCTCAGCTCTGTTGGTGGTGACTGTTTCCTTCTTGTGTGAAAT
>NW_008240037.1:795374-809949 GCF_000691975.1 Corvus brachyrhynchos
CAGCAGGAGCTGTACACTGTGCTTGCAGAGACACCTTGATACTATATGAGCAGCTTTAACTCACAACAAATCCATCTTTGTCTCAGATCCTGTGGTGTCTTTTCCCTTCACTTAGCAGGAAAATCAAACTGAACAGAACACAATGTTCCCTTGTCTCCAGCATTGTACAACATTTGGGGAGTTGCGGATTTTTTCCACTAGGAGGCAAAAGTAAGCATGGTGTTTCTTTGATGCAATCCTGTTTGCAAGGATAGCACAAAGTGCCACTTCTATAAACACAATGGGAAGCAGAGTAGAAACAGAGGAGTGTCTTAGTGCCAAAGCGTTTCTCAGAGCATTTAGTTCACATGTTCTTTCAGATGATGCCATTCCCTGATCTAATTTTCTTGCAGTTTGTTTCACTGCTTCTCTTCTCTAAGAGTGTGGGTCTTTCATCCTTCCCCTCCGTATGAAATAGGAAATATGCACAGATCAGCACCAAATGAAATTCCCTCTAGCAGCGTTTGTGTGCTACATACATTCTGTTTGGCAAAGGGGAATAAACAATTGTCAGTCTAAGGACACTATTTATTTCAGCTCTTTGATCCCACAAAAGTTTAAATTAACTGATGTTATGTTTTTCAAAAAATAATGGAATTTAAAGGTATGGGATTTAAAATGGACTGAAAATTTAACCTGAATCCTTCAGATTTTTTTTTTTTTTCTCTAATCTGTAATGAATTCTTCCCTTGTAATGAAATTTTCTTTCACCTGAAATATGAACTTTTATGAATATGACATTTTGGAACTTTGTAAAAGAAATTACACCTTTATAAAAAATTAACTTCTATTTCATTTATTTTCAAATTACAATCTAAATAAAGTCACATAATCTTGCACTATGGACAGTTTTCATTATGTCGCTTTTCACTGGAAGCAGTATAATTTCACAGTTTCAGACTACTAATTGTACAGTAACATTTAGACTGTGGTTACAAAAGCCTTTATTCAATTGGTATGTAAATTAATTAGGAGGATTAATGTGTAACTTTATGCCACCAGACATACAATATGACCTTATGCTTTGCCATTAATGACCTTAGAATTTGCAAGTAAAAGGATGCTAATGTAATGATTGCGTTGGCAAAATAACATTGGGTAAAATGAAAGCACATTTCAGATTTCAAAATTTTTTTAAGTTTTCAGGAAAAATGCTGTTCTATAAAAGAATACTGGATGTTTTATACAAAGATTTTTATCAGAGCCTTTAAGAAAGGCTAACTTTTTTTAACTCCTTTGGACTTACTCCAACAGGCCAATTATTTCAGGCCATATTTTCTCATCTGACAAATGAGAATATTGTGGGACTCAGTGCCAGAAGACCAGGAGAGGTCAAGGTACAGACCTTTCAGCCATCTGCTTTACACATATAACCAATCTTTGTGAAAAAATTACCAGTTCATCCAACACAATTTGCCATTGTTAAGTCTATGTTGACTATTCCTGATTACTCACTTACCTACTCATACCTGGACATATATTCCAAAGAGACATATTCTCTCCCAAGAAGAAAGAAGAGCTTGGCCAACCCACAGTTGTCCAGGCTCTCCTTCTGGTATGTCTTACTGAAAGGCATAACATGAAGTTTTTTCCCAGTCATGGATCCCTCCTCCAGTTGTCACCCTTTTTCACTAAAGTTGTACAGGCACCCTGGAATCATGATCTACCAACTCTTTCAGCACTTTCAAGCTGAAATAGCTGATGAAATGTTCCTGCTGCTCAAGCTGATGAATTTAAATATATCCAGTTTCTTCAGGTATTTCTAAGGCGTTGCTCCCAGATGTTAGCTGTCTCACTCCTTCTCAGACTGCTGTTACACACAGAGGTGTGAAAACAGGCAGTGTCTATGAAGATCAAGTCATAAAGGCACTGAGTTCTTTAGCTCATGCAATCTCTCACTTGTTAGTTCCCCTACCCATCAGCAAACCCACCTTTTCCCTGAACTTCTTTTTGCAATTAGTTTAACTGCAAGAGCCTTTTTTACTTATCTTTGATATTCCTTGCAAGGTTTAGCTCCAGCTGGGCTCTGTTCTTGGATTTTTCCCTAAGTATCTGAGAAATGCTATGCTACTCTTCTGTTGTCTGTCATTTCCATCTTTCGTACACTGCTTTTGCATTTTCATTCAAAAGTTATTAACATATGTGCAAAAAAAGTAGATCATACTCAGGATGAATAAGTATTAGATCAGGATAAAAAGTTACAATGTTTAGAGTTTCAGGGATGTGAATATTCTGGTGAGATAGAAATTCTGGACTACAGAAGAGATATTTTGAAAAGGAAAATGTTACACATACATTGATGTGTTTTACAGCCCTATATTTTTGGCAGCTTCTAATTAACAGAACAACAAAAGAAATCAACCAACCAACCACACAAAAAACCCCAAACAACAGTCTACAGAAAGATGCGGTCAAAATGTAAACTCTGCATGCAGATGACTTAAATAAAACCAGATCATTAAACTAGTATATCTTCATTAACAAGTTACTTGAACATAATTTTAGGTTTTGATACCATTATTTTAACCTAATTCCTTGTAGTTGAAAAGAATGTCAGGCTCCTAGAGTAAGGTAGGAAGCAGCAGGGATCAAAGAAGATGTTGCATGTCGATTCATCCAGAGGAAATATACCAACAGAAAAATGGAAAGATCTGTTATGAGATGTTATAGAGGATCATAACTCACTCAATATATGTATTTATTCTGTACCTGTGTCCAAGGGTACAGAATGGACACGACTTTTACTTTCTGCCTGTGATTTCTCCTACATTAATGTGCCATTCTCTGTAGGCTGTATTATATCTGTGGGCAAAACATAAAAACAATTACCACACCAGTCAACTGAAAAAACTGGCAGAGCACAAACTGCTAGAGGTGAGCAAAGCAGTAACAGCAGGTCCTGCAGAAAGAAACTTCATCTTGAGCCAGGTAGTACTTTACGCTTTACCCAGTTTATCCACATTAATTTCAAATTGTTTGAACAACAAACGCATCCTTGAAGAAAAGAGTTCTTAAAAAAAATCACTTTAATGAGCTATTGATGCAATAGCTGGCAGGCTGTCTGTCTTTACAGAGAAAAGGAACTGAAGTAGGGGAAGGACCTGTTAGAAAAGGAACTGAATTAGGGAAATGACCTGAGGATGGCTTTGGAAAGAACTTGCCATCAGGTAAAATCCAGGCCACTGAATAAAAGCAAAATAAATCATCTCACATGATTGAGAACTGTTTCAAGAATGCTTTTATTTGCCTTCTTTCTTTCTTTTATAACTCTAAATGTCCCAAAAAATAAAATGTAGGCTAGTAAAATTACGCTATTAATTTTTAAGTAATGATTTATATTTCCTTTAAATTTAAAAGAAAAAAAGTTTTGCTTCTTTTATTTTCTCTCAAATTGCCTAATTTATAGAATTAAATTTTAAAAAGAGACTACGTTGCTGGGGGAAAAAGAAAAAATAAAACAAAATAAAAGCAAACAAACAAAAAAAATCCAAGAAAAATCCTTTATGGTTCTCACTTAAAGACTCAAATTAGTTTTGATTAACTTATTTTGTGTCACTAAACATCTAAAAAACCAAACCACTTTCAGACATCTATTCTTTATCCTCTGTGGAGTGGTCTTACACTAGAAGTACTCTGCTTTTGTAAGGGTTTAACTCCCATGAATTGAAGGTATAAATTGGACATCAGTTCTTCAAACAACTATGTATTTCTATAGATAAACAATATTAATGAGCTACTCACCTGTTACAAAACAAATGCTACACAAAATAACAATGTCCTTTATGCCCAGTTCACCCCACCACTTCAGTCTTTGTGAAATATGGAGGGTTTTGCCTGTGGTGTGGAGAATATGTTTGCTTCCTTGGGGTAAGCTGGCTGTTTTTAATTCTCTCTCTTCTGTGACCCTTGGGGGTGGAGTCTGGACAGATTGACTGATTAGTGAAAATTAGTGTCTAATGTGGAGGATGTTTTATGTATTATGTGTGTGCCTATTTTATCATTCTCTTTGAAAGTCCAGATTCACCAAAAGTATTTCTGCTTTTTGTCAGTCTGATACAGATTTTGATGACAAATTCTGATTAATAAAATGGCAGTTAATTAAACGTCTGTGACTTGTTACAATTTATGTAATTTCAAGGCTGCACAAGCTCTTATCATAATATTCTTCTGTGAAAACCTGTAGAAGAATAATAAAATTTTTAGTTCTGGTCTGAGAATATCTCTGTTGGTAGAAGGAGGCATAATCTTTTTTAATTAGGGCAAAACTTGCTTAATCTGTCAGTTGATTAATCTGTCCAATGCCTAAGTGATATTGCTATTTAATAACTGTTCTAGTTTTGCTAAGATCTACCCTGTAGAAGTTTCTAGAGGGGGAATTGGATGAACAACTGCTTTATTTCTGACTCACTAATTTAAATAAATTATAGTCTTCCTAATTAGTCATATCTCTTTTATATCTCCTATGGCCTTGCTCTTCCAGGTGGCAAAGTCTGCAGTACTTAGAAATATTAACACTGAAATTAACATAAAATACTAGCTTGTAGAATTCCACATTATGTCTTCATGCTACTAGACAAAGATTTTAGTCTCAGTTGTTGATGTCAGAAAAAGATGGGAAATCAGTAATACAAGATATTAAAAGAAATGTCTAAAAATCTGTTATGTTTATGTCACTGTGACTCTTCAAATAGGGGAGTTCATTTAAAGGTAGAATACCATGTGCTGGATCAAGTTCTATATGTAACTATCTTGTACAGCTAGCTGGAGAACTTGGAAGAAACTTTCTCATACCAAATTTTCCTATTTGGGAGTAGTGTTAATAGCTTTTTGCTCATGAAAGTATACAAATTATATTACAAACAGAAATAAAAAAATTGTAGCAGCTCAGCTCACTTTTACATTACCCCAGGTACAAATTCTTGCTTGTCAGAGCAGCTCTCAGCTGCATTTCTTCAACATTATCTTAACCACAAGAAGTTCAAAATCAAAATATGTTGAATAGCAACAGCTGGGTTTTATTGCCGAGCCAGATTTCCCCAGGGTTTTAGAAGAACAAGCAAATTATTTTTAGTGGTATATTATAGACTAATTAGTTTAACACTCTCAAAGTGGGGTTTTGTGGATACCTCTGTCAGGTTTTTCTCTGTGTAAGACATCATTCAACATAATAGTATTCCCCAAAGACTGATGTTCCCTCCCCTCAGCTGAAATCCCCAGAGCTCTGGTCAGTTTATCCTTGCAGAAAAACTGGCAGGATTATAACCGTCCCACCTACATGAAAAATAATGTCTGGTATGTGAGATGTCAGCCACTGAATGTTACAACTATTCCCTACTCCCTTTCCCCTCCCCATAAACCAATTTTAATTGTTAGTGGAGGAAGAAATAGAAGTGTTAAGTCCTTGTGAGAAACAGGTAGTGTCTGAAAACCTTGGCTAATTCCACTGATAACGCACAAATACAAGCTTTTAAGGTATGCGTACTGTTCTAGCAGCTGATCTCCCAGTCTCTGATAAATGATAGCTCACTTCAGTGAAAATAAACAGAATATATGATATTGATTTTACCACGGCTCATTGAAAGGTCTGTTGTATAGGTAATATTGTGGAATTGCAGTATGATAAAGTGACTACTGGGCAGGAACATTCTTTGTCACTTCTATCTCCTCAGTTTTCTCCTACTTCATCTCTGCTTCATGGGAAAATGTAATCACTGAGAAACTATACATATGTACTTCCTAATATTTTTGCAGTCAGGGAAAAAAGTTGAATCAACTTTACGCTTAATCATAAATATGTTCAGCTTATATAATTTCGTGATGTTCCTAGAGCTCCTTGTATACATCAATTTAATCATCAGCCTAAATATTTCCATGTTCAAGTCTTGAAATTCGAGGACACCTGAATGTCTTATTTGGGAACGCATTTCAAAAACATTGCATTTCAGAGCTGCCTTTAGTATCTTAGTATAATACAGATGTGGAGGCATACCCTGGCATGATTTCAGAGCTTTGACAAATATAAGCTTTGTCATATAGAAACAGGTATATGCCTAGCTTGGTTTAGTGCTGAGAGGAACTACAGAAAATGAAGAATGGGTAGTTACTTGCTGTTATTTTCTGTCACTGGTAGTATTTTTTTTTTCTTCTTAAACTTATATTGCAAGGACAGAGCAGAATAATAAACCAGAAATGGTCAGAGCTAAGGAGCAGTGAGCTTAACTGATGCGCTTTATAGCATAAATTTTTGAATAAATCAACAAAACTTGTGCTAAACCTTCATTTGCATTTGCTCCCAATAGAATGTGTGTAGTTATAGGTGAAATTTCTAAACCAAAAATTACTTTACTAGCAGTAATTTCCTGTTGACAGCAGTAGGGAGTCTGGTTGTATATAGAGGATTTTATAATGCCAAAGTCTTGTCAAAGACTGCCTGAATCACATTATCTTCCCCAGCTCAGAACGAGTATAAAATAATTAGTGGTTTACAGTTCTTGATTAATTGGATCCAGCTTTCAGTTAGCATCAGACTTCTTATTATAGAAGATGTAATGGAGCTGTGGTAGCTATGAGAAAAAATGAGAAGAGGAAATTAATATAAAATAAAAATGTCAGAGCAATGGATCAAGTGTGTTTAGAGGAAAAAGGGGAAAAAGAGGACAAATTGTTCACCATAGCGTGTGTTGCCACATGATGCTTGAGCCCTAGAATGATCTCTTGTTTTTATTCACTGTTCTGTATATATTGTTTACATTTCCAAGCAGAAGTTTGAGTGAGATCCCAATCAAAATGTATGCAAGTTCTGGTGTAAATACAGTGTTACTGGTGTTACCTTCTGAGGCACTAAAGCTTCAGTTAGAGCTACACAGGTGGGGGATTTCTTAAATAGATATAGCCATAACAATTAGTGCTCATAAGTCCTTCTGACCCTGTGTGTTTCTAGTATTGCCCTTTTCCTTCAGCCTTGCTTTTCATACAGCAACCTTTGCTGACCTTTTTGGTTGCAGCAAATTCCATGCAGGTACCTCTGGGTATCCAAGAAAAGTCTTTTCAACCTCCTGAGAAGTCTGGCTGCGCATCTATTCACTGCTCTACTCAGGATCCCCTGATTTCTTCTTCCTACCAATATAATTTTGCACACTTTTTGTCATCACTTTTTGGGATCAGGAAGCATCCCCAAACTGAGTAATCTTCCCTGATCGTGTGATCATCGAGTTGCACCTTTTTGTACAAACTTCCTTTTTCTTCTCCTCTTTCTTAAAACTGCTTCATAAATATATTGAATTGTTTATGTTTAGTAAAAAGATCAGCTTGAAGTAATTTTATTTTGCTACTACTGTGAATTTCATTATTTTTATATTCATAAGTGGGTTTGAGGGAAATACTTTGTGTATGTGGGTTTGTAGATTTAAACCAAAATGTCAAATTTTACAAAAAATTTTGCAAAGCAGATTACTTATGAAAAAAATTTGTAGGCCTCAGAAACCTCAGCAAGAAATGGAAGTACCAAAGTTACAGGAATTCTTATGGTCATGGTATGCCCAGTTGTCATCTGCAACTTGAACGGGTGGATAGAACCTTTCTTTTCTACTTCTCCCTTTGTGGTATTGGGCTTCCAGAGGGCACAGATGTAGTAACAAAGTTAAATGATTCATTTCACTCTATGCACACATTCTTTTGGGGATAATTAATTAGAATCATTTAACTATCTAAGAAATTAGCCACAGGCAAGACCTCTATTCTGAAGTGTCAGATAGCAATGAAATACTTTTTGAATCTGGAAGTTTTGGAAGATGTTTATTTGAATGAACTTTTTTATACAAGTTGTCAGAGCTGTCATAAGTGTCCTCAGTGCATCTGACACCATAGTGGAGCAAAGGATTTAAATGAACATCTGTGTTTTACTATAGATCATTAAGGTCTGGCCGGATCCTGCACAACATAAAATAATCTTAAAATAACTCCAAACACATTAATTAACAATATTTTCAAAAGAACTTATACATTAGGTGAGAATACAATCTTTCAAAAATGCTTCGACCTTGCTTCACAGCCCCAAAACAAGCCTGATGAGATAAAAAGACTAGAATCCCACATTGTTCAGTCAGGTAACTATTTTCTCATTCTAGAATTATTTTGTACTTTTAAATGAGGGACTCCTAGCATAGCAAATGCTAAGTTTAGATAATGCACTGGTAGAATTTCTGTGATGTGCAATACAAGGGAAATGTAGGGTTCCATCTTGCAATATGTTTTTTGAATATTTTTCAATAATATATACATAACTAAAGTACTTTCAAAAAACAATGTGGGATTTTTTTGTTTATTATGCTGAAAGCCTTATACTGACTATAATCTACAGTAAATATTTCTAATTGCTGTTAATCAAATGCCATACAGTATGTATCATAGCTTAAGTATGTTGTATTAATAATCTTCTTCTGAGTCATAGTAAAAGGTACCATATGGACTGACAAAAAAGAAATTGAAATTCAGTACCAGTTGAAAACTTATTTCATATTTTTCTCTTCACGAAGTCCATTTCTAAATTTAATGACCTATATGTATGTGTTGGTAATGGAATGTCAAATGTTTTGTGGAGTAAATTAAACCCAAAAATATGTGCTCCAAGGTGATTTTTACCACAAGAAATTTTTGTTGAGTAAATTACTAGGAATAAATTTTGGTAAAGTGAAATGGAAGAATAAAAAAATATTCCTCAGTGGTCTGTAGAACCTGGTGTAAACTCTGTTGTCCACTATGTTTCCTGCTGGGATGAACCACCTAACAACTCTTAATTACCTGGAGTACTGTATTTTCACTTTCAATCTCAGTACATTTTACCTAATTTAGAAGTTAATTCTAAGGTACCACTGCACTGTAAATTTCCTTCTGCTGAAAAGTATGTGAGCAACAAGAGATGTTTTCAAATGAATATTATCTAGTTAAAAAAATCTGAATATGCAGCTGTTTTTAAGGAAGAATGTGGAATGGAGAAAGCATCTGTAGAATTTTTTTTTCTTTGTGATTACACATGATCCAGTTAGATGCATTTGCACCAAAGTAACAAAATTAATAGGTTATTCAATGTCATATAATTATTGTAGTCCTTTACTGCCCAAAGCAGTCAGTTGCAAAGCATTCAAGTGCAGGAATGAAAAGGAATGCATGCTTATATCTAGCTATAAAAAATGTTTGGTGTAAAATGTTTTGCATTTATATTTATTTTGGGGACATAATCTCACGATATTATCTGGAATGTGTTATTAAGTGAATAGATTTGGTTAAGAAATATCATGTGGGCTGGAATATGATTAGCAGCTCTAATGGCATTTGATATATCAGATGCATTAGCACTCAGGTGAAAAAGGAGAAGGTCTCCCACACAAAGCATGCTACCTTAACTATAACTAAATGGGGGGGAAAGTTGCTTTAAAATAATAATAATCTAAGCTATTAAATACATCAAGAATAAAATTACTCCACTTGCTGTGTCTTATTGTATGAAAATGCATTGCATGAAATGTTTCAGAATAATGAAAGCTATTCATAATGAAATGAATATAATCACATATGTAACTTCATTGAAATTTATGGTAAATACAATGTATTTGCTCTTAAATATTTAAAATACACTATTATAATAAATGTGGCATTAAAAGCTTCGGTTCTTTTGTTTTGTTTCTTTTTATAATACTGATAAGAAGGAACTCCAGAGCTGGAAAAGAAGGGCAATTCTTTTTTGTTTAAAAGGGCATGGTCAGACTTCTTCAGATAAGGTTGCTTAATATTAGTCGTTTTCATTTATACATTCTGGGCAGGTCTTCAAAATTATACTAGAAATTGTCCATGTGGAGACTTAAGGAATAAGACAGGGAAAAGGGAGGCCTGAAAGAAAGAAAGGAAGAGAAAATAGATGCCAAAGAATAGATTTCGCTGTAATGTTTGTTGCTGCCACTAGCCTACTGCCAAATAAAGCAGCTGCCTCCAGGACACAGAAGACATGTGGTGAAGGGAAAAAGCACAGCTTACACAGAACCTTTATCCAGTTTTGCTTCCTACACTGTTGATGCGTGTTAGTGTTGCATATGATTCAGAAAGGTGAAAGCTCTTTGGCTGGAAGACCTATCTATAGTTAGACCCCAGAGGAGAAGTACTTTGGAAAATATGAAAGTGAGCATATTGTTAAGCCTATGATTTGGCTGGACCTTTGTATGTTGGGGTCTGAGAATGCCATGTGGTAGAGTTCGTAAGAGACCATAGTCTCTGGCATTGCTTCTGGATCGACACCCTGGGCTTTGCAACAAAACCCTTGAAAGGGAGTATATATATCAGGAAGACTTTTGCCCAGTTCTCATCATCTCTCTGCCCCACAGACAGCAGCAAGCATGAAAATGATGCTAAAGAGAAGTTTCTGTCACAGTGCTTATAGTTGTTTGCTTGAAAACCACTTTTTTTATAAGAAAAATTGTGTAAAAAAAGTCAAGACCATGATATTAAATTAGTCCAGTAATAAACTTGTGATATTTAGGATGGGGAAGGGCAGGGCAGTGGGTGAGAAGACTTGCAGAGTATATATGGTGGGAAAGTATTTTTAAAAATCTGTGGAAGTACAAACAAAATCTGCGTGAGGAATTAGCTCCTTAAATATGCAAATAATTTATTTGTGAAAGAACCAATATTGTTTTCACCACAGAGAAGAAAACTGCCACATTAATTTACTTCACAGTAGAAAAAGCACCAGGAGAGTAAAATAAGCTTTACTCTATGTTGGATTTAAATGAATATATGTTCATGTTTCATTGGAGTATGCATACATTTTGTTGTTATTCTCCTTCTCTCATGTTCCCCCAAATATTTCAAAGAGAGTTCCATTAAATTTAATTTGGTACATAAAAAATGTAGTTGGTGTGGAGGAAAAAGTTCTGTAGTTAAGCTGACATTTGAGAGGGAATTAAGTACAATGAAAGTTTAAAGTCAATGTTTAGGCAGAAATTTTTCATTTTACCTCCCAAAGAGGGAGGGAACTTCTCATCAATGAACCCTTTTTATACTGCGTTGTAAATTATTTAAAGTGCAATCACTGAATTCAGTATGTCAAATCTGCAGTTCGATTTACAGGAGGCTTTTTGAGACTGAGTTCTCTAAGTACTGCCTTTTTCAGATGATGACATACTATAACAGAACAACTAAAACATGCCTGAATTAGACATCTGGGAGAATTTTTGGTGGTACTACAATGGTGAGAGGTCTGCTTTTTATGCAAAACAATCCATCAAAATGAAAAGGATATGAGTGCAACAGTAACCACACCATCAACTGTCAGGATGAGTAAAGGAAGTCTTAGCAGCTGTTTAAACAGAGACGCGCCAGTCTCAGAGGGAGACTGATCAGTAAGTAATTAATTGGTTGCTTTCTAAAATCCATAAAGTACAACTGGAATAATCAAGTTAATTTCCTGCATAAATATGGACAACAGGCCTGCCTAAATTATTACTGTTTGAAATCCTAAATACTTAGCCAAACTTAAAGGACTTGACCACCTCATTTGCTTAAAAGACATAGTCTGTCACCACAAGAAAGGACTTTGCTAGGAATTGACAACAAGAGATAAATCACCTGGATTTATTTTAGGTCTGCCCAATTTTTCAAAGATCCATTTTAGTCTGTGTGCTACAATTCTTAGGAAAAAAAAAAAAGGAATTAGATTATATTTAATATTTCTATTAAAGAAAATTTTATGCTCCCCCTGCATGCATCCTGTTGAATCACGTATGCTGGGAATCCCTTTTTCCATTAATATCCTGGAATACACAAACTCATTTTAAGGAATACTATTTTTGTTGTTTGTTTGGTGAGTTTGGTTTTCCTTTATCAAAAAATGTATGCCATTGCATTAAAAAAACACAGTCCAGGAGTCAAAGTCGGAGTTCCAGCTGGTTGCTGTTCCAACACAGAGATTATTTTAGGAATCTCATTTATCAGATTTCAGACTAAAATCTCGATTTTATACAATAGGAAGTCTGAGCTGTTTTTGAAGCCTAAATTGATCTCCTAGTAACCATTAATCTTGTTTGGTGTAAATTTTGAAAAGTGAGTGATGAGACCCATACAGTCAATTGCAATGGCTTTGTTTTCTTGAGGTTATCTTTTTTGCTTTTGGGTTTTTTTATCTATTCCTTTGGACTGAAATTCTTGTACAGCATGCCACTTACACATATTCTATAGCTGATTATTCTCATCTATAGAATCATATAAGAGGGTTATTTGGGGGCTTTTTTTTCATTTGATTACAAATAAATTCACTGCAGTCAACATTTATTTCATTTTCCAAATATGCATGTGTTCTTCATGCTAGGAGCATATCTATCACTGTAACTTTGTGCAACACGGTTGGTTGTGCTCACAGAGCTCTCCAATATGAGAATGGATTAGTGCATTAAATAGAGTTTACTAAAGCACCTTCAAATTCATTACTGGAAAAAATTATAACTTTTTTTTACATGACGTGCATAGAAAGCTGTGCTTTTCTCACTCTATAAAGTTGCTTTTTCTAATGAAGACAAAGGCAATGAAACTGAAATAAAGCTTGTTTTGAGGTTTTTTCATTTATTGTGAATTGTCTTAAATTATAGGTCTACTGAGAATTCACACATGTTCTGTATAAATTCAGGCTGGCACTTTGCATTTGAAATGCAAGTCTCTGTAGCATATTTCAGAATCAAATCCAGGTACACAGAACATGAAGAACTATGTTCAATGCTAATAAACATGGTTTATTTGGGAAGATTTCTTTTGAAATACAAGCACTTTCATTCCATTTCCTTTTTATGATGTAATCTATTGAAAAATATGTATAATAGGAGATAATTTTTATAAGAAATTAGGTTTTATATCCTGAATTCTCGTCCATGAGAGAATCATTAGACACTTCTCAGCACTGGATACATCCAAGGATATCTCATCACCTGTCCAGTATTTTCATCAGAGAGAGTTTCTTGTGTAATAGGATTGTTATTTTCTAGATAAATTTTTAGATAAATAAAAATTCACAATGAGAGCTTTTTTATCAAGATGGACTTTCATTTTCTTAGTTTTTAAGATTCATATCTATGTTCTACATGTGAAATGAAACATGAAGAATAATACCTTGAAATTTTGAATAAAAGCCTGAAATAGTCTCTTTTTATGTATAATATATCTTCCCTTTTTTCATTCTTCTGTTTTGATAAGAGAATTGTAAACAAGATTTAAACCCTCCTGTGTTTTCCTTGCATTATCCTTAAATAATCTGCTTGTAAAGTATGAAGTGATAAAACAAGATAAAATGAGGGTGTTTTACTCCCAATATCTTGTTTGTAAGGTAATCTTAAGATTGAAGACAATTATTCCATTTCAATAGAATAAGTAGCAGCCAATGGTCCTTCTCATCTTTATTATCATTATATTTATAGATTTATTTATTTATTTACTTATTGGTATTCAGGATATTCAGGGAAGGTTTATCTAGTTTAATCACAGCAAAACCACTCAAAAATACCCCAGAGCTAAGGAAAAGCTTTCTGAACAATCTAAAAGGTGTGGACATGCTTGAATGTGCTCTGAATTCTGCAGTGTACTCCCACAGGGTACATACTGTTTATATTATGGGTTTTTTCCCTCCTTATTTCTTATGATGTTATTTCTCTCATTAACTATTTAATTATATTATAGTAGCTTCTAAATGCTAGAGTAGCTTCTACTCCATTTGTCTGAAATTATGTAACAGGGGTTTTGTTTTGTTTTCCTCTAGTACCTTAATCTGTTGTTCTCTGAACACATAGAGCTGCTGAGACTTTGGGCTGCATTAACACAAGTTCTGTGGGTTTCAAGAGAGACACATTAAACTTGCCTTGAGTTTTAGAGATGAAAGTAGATGCACGAATTCAAAGTAAGACCCCATTCACTATAATGCAAATAGAGAACAAATGAGGGCAAATGAGAGCTGAAGGAAACAAATATGTAGCTAAAAGATTGATTGCAGGAAATTTGAAGAATCTTTCATTGAGTGTTGAAATTTTAAGAGCACATATGTCACCCTACAGTGCAGCCAGTGGTGGAGAGAGAAGAATGGAAAACAAAACAAGAAATGTTTTGTGTATCACATGAAAACTGTTGGGAAACTTCTTCATGAATAAGACACCTATAATCACACTGAAATAATATCTCTGAATCAGCAAAATTCTATTTATTTTGTAATGTATGTATTTAATTTCTTTCAAGGAAAAATCAGATTGTAGTTTTGCTGTGGTATTTTTTAACACCAAACACTAAAATATATTAATGATATATTTATTTTGTTTCTTTTTAATGTGCAATAAATTAACCGAAGAAACATAAGCAAATAAAAGAAGAAAAAAAAGGAAAAAAAAACCCCAACCAAACCAAAACTCTAAAGAGCCAAACAGCTTGGAAATTTATGAAAATTGAAGTATGAAATCATAGAATTATAAAAGTCTTTGGGCTGGAACAGATTTTCCAAGACCATGTAGCCCATCCT
>NW_008240037.1:810000-873413 GCF_000691975.1 Corvus brachyrhynchos
TTTTTAAATTACATGACTGACTGAAAAACTTCCAAGTAGCAAGAAACCTTAAAAAACAAAAAATAACAGTAGCAAAAGATTTGGATGAATGAGGGGAATGCTTTTTTGGTGGTCTGTTGAAGGTTTTTGGTTTAACAAAGGTAGATCTTTAACAATTTGAATTATAATGGATCACAAATCCTTTTTCTGTCTTTATCTTTGTCAGGTGTAGTACAGTGGTATATACATTAGCATTTTGGTGCATGCATCCTATGTATTCCCAGTTTCTATTTTTCTCCAAGGAGGGGTGTCAGAGAGCATGATCTGGTTTCCCTTTGGTTGAAACAAAATAAAACATAAAAAAAGACTCACCCTAGGAGCACACATGATACACTCCAGCTGCATATTCAACAAGTGGAACAAAATTAGATACCAAGGAAATAAACCTCTGGAAAAAAATACATAGTGTGTGATGTCAGGACCCACCAGTGAACTGTTACATTTTACAGATCTTACCTTTCCAGTCCTCACATCTTGCTAATAATAGGTATAGTTGACTTCTCTTACAGTAAGTATAAGAGTGCTTGTGTGCTCTTCCATTCATAAAATTGTTCAAAAACTATTTAGTCTGTACATAGGTTCATAAGAAGAACGTGCAGCCTTTAATGGGAATCATGTGGTAAGTTGTGAGCCTAACTTGGAAGTAAAGGGATTGTCTCACTTTTTGTCAGACAATGATTGCTTAACTGTGTATAAGGCATAATTAGGGAAAACACATGCAGAACTTTAAATGAAGAATTCCTGGATTATGCTGATTTTTTTGTCAGATCTTTTACTTATCTGTGGCCAGCCAAATACTTAAATGGGCTCAGAATATACTTGTTCTATTTTCTTCTGTTATTGCACAAATGTAATAAGGAAAGAGAACCAGCCCATACTTAAATGGGCTCGGAATATACTTGTTCTATTTTCTTCTGTTATTGCACAAATGTAATAAGGAAAGAGAACCAGACAATATACCTACATGCTTATTTTGAGGAGGGTAAAAAAACCCCAAAACAAACCCCTTGCTGTTTAATATATGCTTCTTCATATTATTATTAATTTCCTTTTTATTGTCTTTTTAAAATGCACAATGAAAAAGGCAAGAAAGCAGGAAGTTTACAGTAATCAAAAAGGAGAATGAACATCAGCATATTAAAGTCATAAATTTCCATCCTTCTTCCCCTCACTAAGTATCAGCTACTTCTGGGAACCACATAACATGGCAGACTGAAATTGCAAGGGAGGCTTTAGCAAATTCTCCCACAGGAGTTGATGAGTTGAACCCAAATAGCACACCTAGGTCTCAATTTCCTCTTCAAACTCACATACTTCTATCTTGAATGTCATTTCCCATGTTGTAAGTGTTTACTGTATGAAAACCACTGGCAGAAGGGCATTATGGTCCACTCATAATGGAAGCCAACACTTTCTACTATTAACTTAAGATTAGGCAAAATATTTTTATGTGTGTTTTATTTTCATCCAGACCTAATCCTCTCTGAATCTAAAAGAGGAAAACTAGCAGCAAGCTATGGTCTAAACACATACAAGCACAAACCACACGTATTCCAAGAACAAACAGTGATGAAACATATGAAGCATCTAAAATAAGGCAAGAGCTCATTTCACAATAATGAAAAAGAGACTTCAAAAAGTTAACTAAATGTTTATATGCATACACATTGCAGTTTTTTCAATCATTACGTATGTATGCAAAATACAGTATACAGTAGCAAAAATGTCTCACTTTGTGTCACTGAAGTTTTCATCTTTGAATTGCATATCTCTTATCTCGCTGGAGTTCCCCATTAGAAGTTCTTCTCTGCTATGGAAACCTAATGCAAGACAGGCAGGGTAAAGCTAGGAGAATATATTCTGAATTTATTAACCAGTATTTTGTCTCCAGTGAAGAATGACAGAGAAAAAGGAAAGACAAACATTTATCTAAACTGAGATCTTTTACTTATTGAGAATTACCAGTTGCAGGAGATTAGTAGTTCTAAAGATTTAGCCAAATACAATTTTTTAGTGCATTCTATTATATAGGAGGATTTTTAACATTCTATAGAAATCTGCCTTGTAACTGTGGTATCATGCTACTATTTAAGTTTAAAAATTAAATAGGCCCAGTGTATAACTTTGGTTTATAGAAATCAACTTTCCTAAAGTTTTGAGGTACCCAAGTCAAAGTGCTCTTAAAGCAATTACAACTTCTGTTGCCCAGGCAGGTAACATGCCACAGAGTTACAATGTGCACAACTCCATGCTCACCTTTTTCACCCTCTGCCTATTATGCTATTGCTGTCTTTTGAGGTTTTGAAAGAGGTTTTCATAACTGGATTACAGCACACCAAAAATATCTAGTATGCTATGCCAACAGTGTCACCTCTGCTTCCATCTGGGACTCTCTGATTGATTGCAAAATGATATTAAACTGTGCCAGTAGATAACTTGGAAAGGAAAAACAAAGCAAACAACAGGCAAACAAACCCCACCAAAACTAAACCAAACCAGAACAAAAGCCCTATTAATTTTTTCTCCTGGCAATGTCTGAGAATTTCTTGTGAATTTATGTCTTGTTCTACTACTCTGCAAACCAAGTGACTTTGCTTTGCTGGCTGTCTTGGGCCTAATCCCTGACAATCCTCAGGGACTACTAAACCCTTTTTCTGGAAAAAAACAATTGTTGCATTCTTCCTTTCTCCATCTGATACCGAAAAAGAGGCAGCTGAGAAGAATATGTAGTCAAAGGTCAGAACTTTACTACGGCATTTTGGTTACCCAAACTCTGTTTTGGTTTCTAAACTGGTTCTCTATTTCCTTCCATGTCACGCCCCAAAATTCAGTCAGAAACCTTCCTAGAAACTGACATGTCAATGTTACTTATTCAAACCAGTGAATATGAATGAATCATACCTTCTAAAATAATGATACCACTAGAAAGAGTGAATTACAATTATTATATATTTTTAATTTGTTCAAGAGAATAGATTTTTATGAATAGAATCTGAGACACTGATGTAGCTTTTTGGACCCAAGCTGCTGAGGGATCAAGAAAAGCAGCAGCTTGTCATTTGTAGCTCTGGCTGAAGCAGTAGATATTGAGAGGGGGGAGGTGTGAGTGATTCTTATTCTAAAATTAATAATAGCACACAAACCACACTGTCTTTGAGGCTAGCAGGTGGCTTTCAGCTCTAGAAAGACTTCCATCAAGCCTTTCCTTATTGTGAAGAAGGATAACTTTGGGGTATCTAGGGCTGGGCTGCTGCACAGTGAGGTCTTGGCAGTTTTATCAGTTTCAGCACCAGATGCTGCAATTGTGTGAGAGGAAGAAAAGAGGAATCTAATAATCCAAATTTATTTAAGGAAGATGTTTTGAAAAATAAAGGCTAACAAAATTAGGAAACATTTAAACAGAAAATCATTATGAACTCAGGATTTTGGTGGTTCCTAAACAATAGTGAAAATTGCAGAATTATTGAGGTTGGAAGGGATTTCTAGAGGTCACCTAGACAAAACTCCCTGATCAAACAGGCCCACCTAGAGCTGGGGGTTTGGACTAGATGATCTTGAAGGTCTCTTCCAACCAAAACCATTCTGCAATTCTATGACTTGCGATATTATGATCTGTTTACATGGAAAATATACAAATATTGATGGCAAGGACTGGCAGCACAGCCAGTGTCACCTAGAAATTTGAGTGTTACAACAGCATAAATTATCCTAGAGCAAGGCAGCATGGGATACTTTTTAATCCCTTTGGAAATACGTGTTATTTTTGGCTATGTTTATGTGTATTGTATGTACGGAACTGTTGGATCTGGTCAAGTGCTTGCATATGCTTCAAGGGGTGGTTGCTGGGGCAAAGGCCAAAGGAGCTTCTGTTTAAAAAATTAGGCTGGACATAAATCCTTCAGCATAAAATAAAGAGGCTCTGTGGAGCTACGGCTTTAGTAAGTTAAGCCCCAAGGAAATCTATTAATGTTGATCATGACTTTTCACTTCACCTGGCAGAGTTCTGCTAATGTGAGTGCATGCTTTACCCCAGAGCATGGGGAAGAAAAGAGACTGCTGCAGTCATGTCCTAAAGATTTTCAGTCTCTTCATGCCTGTTTGATGAAAACAGGGTCTATATCTCTTTTTTGGCAATATATTTACTTATCATTCTCAAGAGTTCTAGCACTAAGGCTATATTCATATATATTCAGCTGCATCTCTGTTTATTTACAGCATAGGTGGAGGGGCTGAATTTCCATGATATTGAGAAATTTCAATGTAAAAACTTTTTACATAACAGTAGAAATTAGTTACTTTGTCAAATAACTTTGGCACTAAAGTGATATTCAGAAAACTTAAATTCTATCTTTTTTTGTGAAATAGTGTGAGCTGTGGTTCATAATTAAAGAAAACTTGTTACACAATATTTTTTAGAGGCATGGCAAAACATCAATCACATTTTTTTTGAGGATTATCTAGGATTATCTACTAAGGCTAAACATGGTGATTGTTCAGAATTTTAGCTGTCACTTCATTTTTTGCCAACAAGGGGAAAACACTGCTCTTTCGTTTCCTAGAATATTGAAAATGAAGATAATTGCAACATGATACTTATTAAAAAAAAAAAACAAAACAGAAAGAACAGAGAGTGGAAAAACAAATTGAGTATAAGCAGATAAAGTTTTGGAAACAGTGATAACTCCCAACACAGATTTTTGGGCATAGTTATATTGTGAAATATGTTGCCATTTATCAACTTTAAAAAGTTTGAGTATTTTTTTTTTAATATAGAAAAATCTAGGATGATGCTTTTTTATTTGGTTTGTTTTTTTTTCCCTTGTCCTGTCTCTTTTTTAACCTGTGGCTTGAAAGAAAGCAGCAGTGAGAATGAATTTCATGCTAGTAGACACTTTTAAGACTAGATTTAGCTGCAGTCACATTAGCTTAGATAATGGGAGAATTTTTCTTCATTGAAAATGCTCCCTGTCGCTCAAGAAAAACTCACTGAGGCAGCCTGCCATCTAGCTTTTTCACAGCAAAATAGGCTTGCAGACTGCAGATGAGAGACTCGGGAGCAGAGACAATTTTAACTTAGCCATCCCTAATTTATCTCAAGCTTTTTCAATTCATCTTCAGTGCTCTATGCACACTGGAACACCAGATTGTCGACCCCTGGGAAAAGAATGCAGCCAGGGATCTAGAGAGCTGTCACATCCCGAGAAATATTTAAATTGTGCTGATTTTCTTCTGGAGTGCTGAGCAGAGGGAATGAAACTCTCCATCAAGTCATAGCTTTGCGGGCAATAGATCAGAGGATACTGCCAGTTTCTCTAATGGATTATTGTTATCGGGCAGGTTCTTCCTGAAGGTATGTAGTTACTCTCTCAATTCATTACCCACACTATTTATCAGGTAATGATCTAATGAACTAGTAATCCAGATACATTAAGAAAAATGTTAACTAAGTAGTCTGTATTGATTGAATGATGGCACTTTATTGCAGCATGTTTGCAGGTAAAATACTTACTGTAGATGTGTTGTACCTACTGCCAAGTGCTTTGTCAGCAATCCCCCCAAGCAAAAAACAATCCCTAACCTTTAAACAAAAAAGCAAAAATCCATTGTGCTGCATATAACATTGCCATAAGTTGATGCTGACTGTCCAGAGGATGTTGTTTTTTGAAACAATGAATAATCAATAGCAAAATAATTCTTCTGATTTTGAATTGGTTATAGATTAATATTAATTTTACAAAATATTTTCCAAACCTGGATATATGCAGAACTCCCCTTAAAGTACTACAAATTAGTTTTGGAGTTAGATATCTGCTTGTTTACTATGATGTTCTTCCCTTTCACATGGAGGGTTACAATATTTCATTCTGAAAATCTCTGATAGATATGTAACATAAGTCTGTTGTTGCATCTGTACTGCCACACTCCAGGAGCTGCTTAGTAAAGCATAAGGATTATATACCACAGCAGGAGGTTTAAAAATAAAAACTGTAAAGAATTTCTTGCCTTTTAAACTTCTCTGTTTATATAGGAGTTAAAGCATGTTCCTTCTAATCTGAATTGCTTACTGCATGTCTGTAGCTTGTGAGGCAGCCTGACCTAAAAATGAAAGATCTCTAAAATGCAGAAGCAGCCAGACATTTTTTGAACTATTCCAAGCGCGGGAGTTGCTGCAGAGATGGAAAAAGCACTACCACATTAAAGTCCTGGCCTTGTTTCATTTCCAAGTTGGCACTCTACTTGAGTACAAACAAAATTGAGCACGAATTTTCAGGTGCAGGGCTAAGCAAGAGTTAAGCCCTGAGAAAAACAAAAATTCTTATCTGTAGCTTCTTGTCCAGCACACTGGCTAGGCTGCTGTCATGCTACCAAGAGTAAATGATGTATGAGCTTGTCTGTGGTGTACTGGATAGTGCAGTGGATATGCTGAACTGGATTTTTAGTTACAAGTGACAGGCGTTTGTCATATTTTTGGATGTACTGCTGAAAGAAAGCAAGATAGAAGTAGGTAACAAAGCTGGAGGAGAAGGGGATTTCAAAAGCCTATATTGGTTAAAAGCAGTAAGTCTGAGATAAGAGCATTTTCTAGTATGTTTATCTTCCTCTATTTAAGGAATATAGTATTTTCAAGGCTTTAATAAATATTACAGTAGTACATATTGCTCCTGTATGCAACACTTGAAAGTTGCTTTCGTCTAGTGCCTTGGAAAGGCTAAAGAATAAAGAAGAGAGATTGATTCTATCCCACTTCCAGTGAACTCTCTTAAAGCAGTTCCTTTCCTATGGACCTCAGAAAGACTCAGGTAAAGAGGCTTTCATTAAGCTCTCCCTAGGGACTCCTACCATCAGCAAGATATTTTTTAAAGGAAATGTGCACATTAGCTGTGTTTTTCCCAATCTCCTAGGCTTCTCATTTAAATATATAGAGGCATCATAACGTGCTTCTAGATATCCATGGATATTTCAGCATTATATGCTATCACTTATGAATGTCACAACCTGAGAGGGTAATACAGCCTTTTCTTATTATATATCGCTCATATGAAAAACTAACTTTTCTAGATCACATTCCATATTGTCTCCTTTGGGCCCAATTATATGTTTCCTTTTAAATGTTTGGCTACTGTAACCACTAGCTCTTTAAATATATTTTTTTCTGATATATGGGTTTGGGGAGTAACCAAGAGCAACACAAAATTATCTCAATTTTTTCTCTAAAGTAAGATGAAACAAAACACATTAAAACTAGATTTAAATGGGAGAATGATATTAAATAATAGAAAGTAAATGAAGATTAGTAGCTTTATGTTCTATCTTTACCTTCACGTTGTGTTTTTTTCTTTTTTGTCTATCATGTTGTGCAGTAATAGCTCTGCCCCATTCTCTTGATAGAGACTTCTGATGTACCCACATATTATGCCATTTTCAGGTGGAATCTTCTGCTGCCTTCTGATATCCTCTTAGGCCACTTGTGAAAAGAACTGTATTACAAAATTTGGTATAGCACAGATAGATGAAAATATTCTGGGAAGAAAGCTGAAGCACAAATTCTTTGTTATGGTGTTAAATTTATAATCTGCAGTCTTCTGCCTGTCCTGGTTCCACTACTATCCCTGTTCCACCTTTAGTTTACTTTCTTTCTTCTTTCCTACATTAAAAAGTTCCTAAAAAAAAGAAAAAAAAGTTTTGCATAGGAATTTACAGCAATACAACAAATACACCCATTTTATTTACATTCTTCAACAATCCTTCTCCAACACTACTTATCTCCTGTGTCCAATTTTGCTGAAGTAAGTTTAAGTGTTGGCTGTATTCCTTTCTTGATACCTTAGGTTCTACTCCTTCCTGTTCTGCTGTGTACTAGACAAATCATAAAACCAAAAGGACAATTTTGACCTTTGTATGCAATGCCCCTGGTTTTCCCTTGTGCTTATTTATGAGCTGTTTGAGTTTAGAGTTTGCTCTTCTCCCCGAGTGAGCCTCTAGAAGGTAAAGATATTACATTGAATGGATACTAAAAAGACAGCTTTTTACTTGTGTCATTCCGCTTCCTTCTTCTTTGAGATTTGTCAATGTGTTTGTGATAACACATAATTCTATGCAGTAGATAAAAATAATATCTCTAGGAATATTTTTTGAAAAAAACTAATTTGTGACTGTTTATCATCTATTCTTTGAACTCTAACAGGTAACTAGTGGGGAAAGCGCTTAGAAGAAGAAAGAGCCAGGGGCATGAATAATAAATGTTCTCAGGGAAAACCTGGATATTTCTAAGATCAGGATGTGCTATGAACTGATTTGTTTCTTCCCTCTATATGTCTTTCTAGGTTTCAGGACTGATTTGTCACTGTTTAAGCATTTATTAAATGAATAACTTTGTTTCATATGTATCGTTTACACAGGCCATTAGCTAGACAACACATATACACTAATTCTGCTAAGATTTAAGTAAGTCTAATGACCTATGTATGTTTTCACACACTTAATTTCACAATTTTGAGTGAACAAGAGTGAAAAGATGGTTTCCCCTGAGAATAATTTCTGATTATTGTAAAGAAATTCAAGAAATAGTGGTGGAAAGAACACACAAAGCTAGTTCACACTTGCAAAGCTGTCTTATTTTGGTTGAAATTCCTCAACACACTCTCAAAATGTGATCCAGCTTCTTAAATTGTGGGATACCTTGCCTAGATACAGGTACAAGTCCAAGGCCTCGCACAAGTTTTGTGTTGTATCTTTTAGCCCATTATTTTAGTAATGCAAAATATCTGAAATTTTAGTAAGCATTAATATTTAAGCAACTGAGTAGATATATTTTCATCACTTAAGAATTAAAAAAAAAAAGAAAAATAAGCACTAGAATTCACTTCTCCTTCTTTACTTTGTCTCCATCTCTTAAGAGAATTCAGGTGAAATAATAACACAATTTTGGTCACTTATATTGTCCTAATAGAAAAAGTGTAAAGCAGATGGTATTTCTGTTGAAAAGGACATACCTCACAAAAATATTGATAAGTCCATGACTAAATGAATTCATATGAACTTCAGGGTAATATCTTTCAGATTATGTATTTTTAAGTTAATTTTATAAAAGTGGATGTTATTTCTCTTGTTCTATGATTATCTTAGTTTGATATATTTTAAGTAAAGCATTTTGTTTTGAAATACTTCCAAAGTTTTGGATTTTTTCTATTTGTGCCCCCCACCCACTCCCCACCCACCAAATGCTATGAAACCACATTTGAAAATCTGTAATAACTACCTGTTACTTTTCTGGAAAGCCCAAATTTTAGAGTAGGAAAACCTGTAAGTATATGGTTCAAAGATAATTTAAAATAAAGTTTTTACTGTAAATTTGATTCTTGTTCTGCCTTGCTATGCAGTACAAAGTAAATATGCCTCAAAAAGTGAGAATATTATATACCCTTAAACTTTTCTTACATTCTTTCTTTCTTTCATATATTGCTGAGCATAGAAGTTATTCTGAAATATCCTGAGCTGGTCTCTTCTTCTTGTCAACAAATCTGCAGAATTTTCTGCAGTAGGTATTTTCAGGTGCAATTAAAAATTTGGTTTGTTCAGGGAGATTCAATATTTCTTTTCCAACTTAATGCTGTCATTACAATTACTGTCTGACATAGAGAGATAAATAACATTACTGAAGAAATTACAGTAATTTATCTTGTTCTGAATGTCAATTAATATCCATTTCGCCTCATTCTCACACTGGTGGATGTCACTACATTGAAGCCAATGGAATAAATGAGAGTGGAATCAGATTCAGTATGTTTAAGTATACCAGTTTGCCCCTTAACATCCATCAGCATGAAGTTTATATCTTAAATTGTGTCTGTTAATGAGGTTTTTAAAGGTACATTATTTGTTTGCACATAAAACTACTTATGCTTTGCTTTTCTAGCTGCTGCTGAAGACTGGAAACGTTTTTCAACTGTCCATATCTTCTCAAATTTTGAAAACTACTTAATCAGAATTTAAGGCAGATGAAAAAATTCTATCTCAAAAAATTTAAAATAATTCCTTGACTGCTTATTACTTCTGATGCCCCAAATTTTCATTATTTTAAGTGGGTGAAATATGTATTTTGTATGGATCTTATTAGAAAGACACTCCTGAGATGTACTGCCATTAAAAAAACTTCTATTGAAACACTTTTTGGGTTCTAATTTGACTACTTTTGGAGCAGCAATTAACTTTAAAAAACCTTGGCAAGCATGCAAATTTTTCTGTGAGCCAAGAAGCATTTCTAGTTCGTGTTTTCAAATGTACCAAACATTATATGGAAGGATAGGAGAGTTCTCTGCAAAATCAAATTACAGTATTAAAAAAGAAGGAGTCCATAAATGTCTCTAGTGAAGCTTTACCTCCTTTCTGCAGTATTTCCTCTAATCCTATTTGATCAACTTTCATTTGTCAGGTTGAAATTTTCTGATATTATATGACAAAAGTTAGAGTAACTCAAATTTAAGAGGTTTTACTTTATAAGACTATTATTTTTGAAGAAATATAGTGGCCAGTAGGCTTTCCCTAGCTGTTTGTTCATATGCATTATAAGAATGAAAGAAGCTAATAAGGTATTTTACCTATCTTCCGCTTGCAAATTCATGAAGAAAACAGAATAGATAAAAGGAACAAAATAAAACCAAAACCAAAACCAAACCAAACCAACCAAACAACAAGAAAACCACAGATAAGCAAAATATTTTAATACACTAGGGAATATATTTTGTTTTATTTTCTGTGTTCTGTACTCCCAATGGATCTCTTGAAAATAATGTAGAACAGTCTCTGGAATTTAGGGATGATTTTTAGCACTTTGAAATTACTGAAATATCACTCCCATAGATGGCCTTACACACTCAGCAGTTGAATCACACTCTCCTGTGTTATAATCTATCATATAGATTAACCATCATATGGTATTCTTTACTACTATTCCTTGTAGGAAGTGAGTTTGTGCATCAGTATGATGCAACAGCATGCACTTCAGCATCTTGCCAACACCAAAAGGAATATCATGCTAGGCCTTCCCAATTCAGGAAAGGCTGTGACTGTCAAGCTTGCCAAGCTTCTCCATGAGCCAGTAAGAACAAGTCTGATGAAAAGCTAGCTTCATAGAAGAAAATGAATAGTTTTTCTATAGGTTAGTAATTTCAATCATTTATCTAAGTATCTGATGAATCTGAGACCTGAATCACATCATCAAAATACCAGGGAGACTAAGGCTGTCAGAGTAATGAGGTGGAAGGAGGAATTTTCTCCTTTTTGCAGCTATAAACTGTTAAATTACAACAGCTATGACATTTAACCTCACCTTAAAACTGCCTTGCACTTTTTGCATGTCTTTCCTACCTCCTGTCAAAAAGTGTCAGTGGAGGAAAAATGAGATCTCTGCTCACTTTCGGAAAAGAACTTATTGCTCTGGTGTGTGCCTCCTTGGGGAAAGGCAGACTGGCAGCCAGACAGGGAGGTTTAAATCACCTAGAGCTCTCAAGCTTCCCTTGCCATCAAAACACCTGCTGCAACACTAGTTAAACTGTTAAGTCAATAAGGATCTTTAAGAACTATCTGTACAGTTTACCTGATCTTGTTAAACCAATCCCAGATCTGATCAATTTTTAAAAAGTATTTCACTACATACTTGATAGTGAAGTAGTTTTTGGGTTTTGTTGTTTTCGTTTTTTGGGCTTTTTTGAAGCAAGTTTTTCCAAAAACTTATTTTCTTGGTTTTTGTAATTCTGGATCTGTCAGTCCTCTGTGAGACGCAGACCCCCATCCCTCCTGATTCTGTGATTCTGCATCTGGGACAGAGTATTGCCAGGCTCTAATATAAACGGAGAGAGGAGTGGCTGGAGAGCAGCCCTTCAGGAAGGGATGTGAGGGTACTCCTCAGCAGCAGGTTCTACATGGGTCAGCAGTGGTCCTTCACAGCCCAGAGGGCAAAACGCATCATAGGATACAACAAACTCTGCATGATCAGGTGGGAAAAAGAGGTTGTTATCCCACTGTACTCAGTGCAGCCTCACCTTGAGCACCGTGTGCAGTTTGGGACCCACAATTTGAGAAAGAATGAGAGTCGTTCCATGCATCTAGAGGATGCTGATGAAGGGGCTGGAGGGAATGTCTTGTGAGGAGCAGCTGTGGACTTTGGCTTTTTCTGCTTTGCAATAAGGGAGTTTGAGGGGTGATAATAAAGGTATTAAACAGGACTGACCTTAATTTGAGACATGTGAAACCTCACTAGTGACCATATGCCAACCTGATGTAGCATCATTCACCACTATGAACATACCAAGTGGAACTTAACCATGTACAAATCCATACCATTCTCTTAGTTGCTTTATTTAGTTTACTATTATTAGAGGGGAAAAAACAAAACAAAACCTCAGGAATGAAAGACAAATTCTTGCTTGAAATTGAAATTACCTGGCCATGTAAAAGCAACATGGGCATATTTTCCAATAC
Source organism: Corvus brachyrhynchos (assembly GCF_000691975.1). Lineage (NCBI taxonomy): Eukaryota > Metazoa > Chordata > Aves > Passeriformes > Corvidae > Corvus > Corvus brachyrhynchos. The sequence goes on from NW_008240037.1 coordinate 822,520, forward strand.
TGATTTTGAGTAAATATTGGTAGACAATTACATTAATAGAAAGAGTTCAAATTCCATACTGAAAGCATCTCCACACATATGAAATGAGTGAGTATAAAAGAAGAGATAGATAGAAACCCAGAAAAAACATGTGAGCAGAAATATTGAACACATGGCAACGTTCACTATAGTGCATTGCTTCATAATGATCTTGGTAGAGAAAATTGTCCGGGTGTATGGATGGAACCATAAAGAGCAAGCAATTAAGTTTAGAGACAATAAAGATCACTTACTGGATGTGGTGCATTTATTCAAAATAAAAGTACTGCAAACAGTATCTCTAATGCTGTAAGAATGGCAGACTTCCAGATCATTTTGGAGAAATACTTAGTCTCTGTAGGCAATAGCAGTCTTGTAAGTACATGCAGATGAAACCTATTATTTTTTTTTCCTAGAAATTAATGTGAAAAAAAAAAATCCTGTATTGATAAAGAAGTAGACACACTCAGTGCCCAGGAAAATTTTTAAAAATGCTCAAAAATTTAATCCACAATTCCATGCAGGTAACTGACTGTTCTCCTCAACAAAACCTGCAGGTTATCTTTTCCAGTCCAGCATTTTTATAAACATATAAGGGCAGACTATTTATTTCTAATAGCTTGAAACTTCCCAGCCTCAGGGATAATTTAACTGAGGGAATGAATCTTTTCTTGTGAGTATCCCTCCTATCGTCATATGAGATTTGTACAAAAAGATATTCATTAACACTAGATCTTCTTGATATTAGTTTTGTTCCATATCCAGAGACTCCTGTTGAGATTTCCTGTAGGTTGTCTTCCTGCTCTGTGATGAGGATTTAGATTGTTTGGTATTGTCAAACGCTGTAACAGAATCTCAAGAATGCACAGCCCATTCCAGTCACAGGTACAAGATCTGCAAGCAAACATACTTGGTTCAGTGCCATTACTGCATGTCAAAATTCTCATCTTCAAATAAAACCCATCTTACCCAAGTAAAACGTACACAAGGGCTCATACAGAGGCTTTCAAAAGCCTTAAAAAGGATTTTAGTTTTCAGTTGTGTAGACTTTTGTTTGGTTTTTTGTTTTTAATTTAGATTTAATTATGTGCAATATAAAAGACTATTTCATCTTGAAGTGAAAATCTGTTTGGCGAAGAAATAGAAAAGCATTTCTGAAATTTATTGGTACATCATGCCAAATTGAAATAACTTATCATCCTGAAATTTTAGTCATTGAACTATTAATCCAAAAAAATTGTTTCACCTTTTAGAGAACTATTACAAATTTACCATAGAAGATTGTTGTGTTCAGTACTGTGACTCTGACTTTATTTTACAGTGTGTTATTTCCAGTATCTACAACAAAGAATGATGCATCTTTTATAAACTGTTAGTCTGTGTTCTCTGCCTCCTTACTTCAACTAAGACTCCATTGTTATTTGAAAAGCAAACAAACAAAAAAGGGTGGCCAAAATGGACTTGCTTCTAGTGTTAGGTGGGAAGGATTTTGTTGTGTGTATTTTTGTGATAGATATATAGATATGGTGATAATGAAAAATAATATCTTGTGACTTTGAAATGTAAACAGAACATTTTAATTTCTTTTGAAACTTAGTTTCAAGATCCATAACATTCTTACATATACAATTACACAAACCTCTATTTTCTATAATCTTTGCAGATACACATTAAAGAACCTATCTGAAACATAAGAAGCTCTACTTAGCAATTAAAATACTGATTAGCCGTGTTCTGATTAGTATACTTAGATTGAGACATAACTGTTTTATGCAATAGATTGTTAAAAGACTATTTCTTTTACTTTTCAAAGACTTCTAGTATGCTTTACAAAAAAGTTTAAACAAGACTATTTTGTAAAATAATACTTGTTTGCCCGAATAATGATTTTTCTGAAAAGTGGAAATATATTTCAATGTACACTTTTGGGAGTCAAGAATAAGATCCAGATATAATTTACTGGATAACAATGTTTACTTTTTCCCCAGAAGCCATCTTTTGCAAAGGGCAGGATGAAATAATTTCTTACATATAGAAGTATCTATATCTTTTAGTGCAAAATTACTAAAATTCTAACTGTCTGTTTCATGTAATACTTGGCCATTTTCCTTTCTCCTCCATATACCCCCATTTCTTCATTCAACCACCAACATTATGTCTAAGATGCTGGGTTAGGCAGCCTTCTGCCTCTCAAGACTTTCTCCTGACATTGCTTCTCTTATCAATATGGCAGAAAGGAATGTACAGATGGCTACATGGGTAACTAAACAGGAAAGTATCAAAGAATAAGTGCCTTTCTGAAATATTTTCCCTTCTCATTTAAGCCATCTAATTTGAGAAACTCGTGGGATAACAGCTTTGAAAATAGGCTGCTTTATTAGCATTCTGTCTATTCTTCACTCTTTTCCTTTCACTATGGCAGGTGTTTAAAGGGGCACTGACTGAAAGCCCTGTTACCTTTGTAAGGGTCTCTCCTGTTGAGTGCAAGGGTTAGTTGACAGAAACAACTTCAGTTTTTAATGTAGTACAGTGCAACCAGGAGCAGATTCACTTTAGTAGCATGGAGGTTAGTTTGTACACTCTCCAAAAACTAGTCGTAGATTAGTTCAAATTCACATGGAGTCCCACATACCAGCTCAGATTTCTCCCTGTTACCAAAACAAGTTAAAGTACCTGTGTTTTGCATGGCAATCTCACTGTAAACATATATTGCACCTCCTTAATGATGCCATGTTGTTATTGGGCCCTTGCTGTCCAGGTGAATCCTTAGAACATGAGTGGTGAGGCCGTGTAAATGTGACTGGCATCTTGCTTAGTGTTTGCGGTGTGGAGACAGGGACTAGTATCCTAGTCACTTCTGCTGGATATGCTATACAGATTTCTACTACAATTGACTGGCATATCTTTATTGAGAAAAAATAATTTTAAGGTTTTCCTTGAAATGACTGTTCATATCACAATCTTACACAAATATTTAATGTCCAACAGAAGATTGATTACTGAAATACCAGGTTCAGTTACGATTTTAATGAAGACCAGTGCTGCTTAAAACCCAAGCTGTATGTTTCAATAGCACATAAATTTATCAGCTGAGATATGTAATGTTCCCAGACTGTTGACATGTAGAGTGTGAGTTTTAATGAAATGAGTTTGTGCAATATGGAGAGAATGCTACCACAGTACTGCTTAATCGATTAGCAGAGAAGACTACAAAAATATCCCCTTTCTGTAGATACTGGGTCCAATTGCTCCATACACTGCTGTTGAAGCAGATGATGGATATTTAATACTAAATAGGTGCCCTGGTTTGTATGCTGAAATATTTCCCATTACTTAAAGAATGTGCTTATAGAACTGATATATTGCATTACTTTGTCATATCTTGTCAAGTTGAATTGACTTGTAATGTAAACTATGTAACATGATATGACGTCCTGCAATTTGCCGTAATTTGATATAACATAATTTAGCAGGTCAGAAATGTAAAACAAACAAAAATTTGTCCATGAGGAAATTCATGCTGTTCATTTAGGCAAATGTGAAAAGTGTTTTTGCCAGAAAATAAAATAGAAACATATTCCACCTGATGGGTACTTGCCTAGAAATATTCCCTATGCAACAGAGTAGAATTGTTTTACCAAAAGAAATCTTGGAGATGATGATTACTTAGTTTTACTCATCATGGGTCGAAGTAATGTCTTGAACAGTTGCCATTTTCCTCAAAAGCCATCAGAATACAACACATTAACCTAGGATCTGGCTTTCTAGTAATATTTTAGTACAGTGAATGACAAATTTTCAAGTCATTAGCATTGACATGTTAACGATCATGTTGAAGCAGAAAAAATATTTTTGCATGTAGGAGTTGATGGACTCATAGCTTTGTGATCATTGAGTCAAGAGATTTATGTTAACATGAAATCCATGTCAACCAGAACTGACAATGTCAGGCAGGTGTCACCTGTAGCATCAAAGAGTGATTGACAGAAAATTCATTACTTGATTAGGGGCTTAATTATTTTGCTTACTCAAGGCATCTCCTTCTTATCAGCCTCAGGCACTAACCAGGGCATAAAGCTCTGGGGCTACAGAGAAAGAACAAAAACAAGGTGAATAACATGGAAAAAAAGACAAAACTATTCCATTTGTCATGCAGCAATTTATAGTTCTTAGACTGTCCATATAAATGGGAGAAAAACAATGCTTGAAATAAAGCAGAAGACAATCTTTGGCAAAATTACTTTTCTAAGCTACAGCTATGTGAAATAATCTACAATTGAAATTCATGCTGAGCTTTGAGATGCAGCAATCTCCCAGCCTTGCTGCAACACAAATCTTTATAATGGCCAATCAAAGAGTAATATATGAAAAATTCTAAATACTATCAATCCATGGCAAGATTGTTCTTTTAAAGCTGTATTGTAAAATTTATTCTTTATTTAAGATGTAGAAATGAAAAAATCTAACTTTATTTTATAAATATTTTGTATTATACATTGTTAAAAGGTACCAAGATTCTTGATACCCACTATTATAGCTAAATATCACTGTATTTTGTATGAGAGACTTTCTGGAAGAAGCAAAATGTTTCAGAAACTTTTTTCAAATATCAAATATATTTTGTTTCTTTTATCTGTTCAGTTAAGTAGTTTCTGATATTAATTACTTAATATTAATTAATGACTTAAAAAAAAAAAAGATAAACAAAATGTCTTATCTTTTTCTTTATTATCCCACAGACTTTTTGGAATGAGCTAAAGTGACACTGGGCAAGAACTAGCAAAACAGTTCTCTTCCTAAGAATATCTGTATCCAGGAAGCTAATAATTTTGAAACTTCATACTTGTTATTATATTTTATATAAAACTGAATCAGTCACATAATGTCTCACAAGAACTCCTTCTAACTAATGACATGAGGGAGTACATGGAGGAAATGGGCACCTTGGTTAATTACTATATCGTCTTCCAGACCCTTTTGAAGAGCTGGTGACACAATTACTTTGCTTTAGCCATATAACATCCCTGCTCTGACTGGGGAGGCTAAGTCAAATGTCTTTTGTATATCCTTCCTCCCTAAATTAAGCTATAATCCTGTGAGTCTATGTAATAAAATTATTTGAGCATGTATAGGGTTTTAAAAGAGTATATGCACAAAGAAGCAATGTTGCAGAACTACAGAATGGCTGAGGTTGGCAAGGATCTCTGTAGATCATCTGCTTCAATCCACATGCTCAAAGCACAGCCAGCTAGTGCAGGTCAAGCAGGTCTGTGTCCAGTTGGGATTTGGTAATCTCTAGGGATGGGGATGCTGCAAAATAAATGGCAAATCTTCTGTGTTTGATCACCCTCATAGTGAAAATATCTTTACTATATTTTAGAGGAATTTCTTGTACTTCAGTTTTTGCCCATTGCCTCTTGTACAGTCACTAAATAACACTGAGAAGAGCCTGGGTCTGCTTTCTGAGCAGCTCTCTTGAATATGGATAAGATGACTTCTCTTCTCCAAGCTGAACAGACCCAGACCTCAGACTCTTTTTTATATGAAAGATTCTTCAAGGCCTTAATTATCTTAGTTATCTTTGTGGTATGTTGATGAACTTGCTCCAGTAAGTCCATGTCTCTCCTGGACTGGGGAATCCAGAACAGGATGCTCCAGGTGTGTCTCATCACGGCTGTGAAGGGGAAAAGGATCAGCTAACCTGATGGCAGTACTCTGCGTAATGCATTCCAGGGTCATCTTGGACTTCTTTGCTGCAAGGCCACCTTGGTGTTTCATGGTCAGCTTGTTCACCAGTACCTCCAGGACCTTCTCTGCAAAGCTGATTCTTAACCAGTTGATCACCAGCGTGCATTAGTGCCTGATGTTGTTCTTTCCCAGTCACAGGACATGGGCATTTTTCTTTCTGGAAATTCATGATGTTCCAATGTACCCATTTATCCAGAATTTGAGGTCCCTCTGTAACAGAGTGCACCCATCTCATGCATTCCTGACACTCTGAACAGTTTTTTAAAATCATCCATGTTATTAATGAAGAAGTAAAAAAGCTTTGTCTCTTTTATTGGTCAGTAATGATTGAAGGCATATATAACCAGCAAAGACAAAATGATCAAGGCATAGGATACCTCAGCCTTTCCCATGTTCTTTGTCACCAGTTCTCCTTCTCTAATCAGCAAAGATGATGGTGGGCCTTCAGCTTCCTTTTGCTGATGATACATTAAAAAAAAACCCTGCATATATCTCAGCAGGTTCACAAGTCCAGGTGGAATTATTCTTTCCCTGCAATATCCCTTGCTTTTTAGGATAAATCTCTTTATATTCCTTCTGGTAACCAGGCCCTGGTTTCACTTCTTTTATGTTTCATTTACGTTTAAATTTTGTTAGGTTCTCCTTGTTCACCTGTAAAGGCCTTCTGTCACCTTTTCTTGGCTGTCATTTTTGGCTTGATATATTTTTAGAGTCTGGAGGAGCTGATCTTTGAGAATCACTGACTGTGTGACTTATTGACTCATTCTCTGTGTTAGATGTTAAATAATAGACAGCTTTCTCAATTTTTTTTTTTTTTTCAGAACAGTGATAGTTCGAAAAAAAGGGAAAGGGACTATTTGAAATGATGTTGACTTTCTGGCAAGAGATGAATTATAATCAGCTCACATCACATGCAGAATGGTTACTTTTTAGCTAAATAAAAAGCTTTCTCTAAGGGCTTCCTTTGTCAATGTTAAGCATGTCCTAAAAGTAATATCTTATTCTGGCAAATAGCAGATAAATTGTGTGTAACAGAATCAGAACTGTAAAAGATCCCTGATAAATTTTCTAACAATATAATATATAATTGTTCAATTTTAAGAGTGTGAAGTTACCTTTTTCTAGAAACATCTTCATATCTAATATTCTATTTGAGAAGAAAAAAAAGAGCCACAACAAAATAAAGCATTTTTCAAGCATGAATCATTATTCTATCTTATCACAAGTGTTTACATATATGTATAGAATATATTATGTGTAGTATAAAATATTCATGTAGAATTGTCAATCTTTATTACCGCTTCCCTTATCAAGCAACAAAATAATTTTTACATAGCCTAATATGTCAATATTCCATCTTCTTTGTAGTTACCTTTATCCAAATTACCACCAAAATGTCCAGCGTTTTCATAGCAAGTATGAAAACAGGTACAAAATTAGGTGCCAGTGCAAAGAGAACCGCTGTGGACTCTGGCAGAGTTTTGTTCTTTAATGCCCACCTGACTTGTTGCTAGGTGCTCAGACACAGACAGCCTTACTGAGATACTCAGGCACTCTGGGACAGAGGAGAACCAGAATCTTCTCGGTGCTAAAAATGTGCACATGTACAGTGAGGTTTTTCCTCTGACATTCCCCAAATAGCAAGGGTCATGTCAATGAGTGTCTCTCTCCATGGCAGCAACTGACAAAGCCTACAATTGGGGGTTTATGTGCTGATTACCCACCTTTAGCAATTTGTTCTTAGGGAGATCACATTCTAGTCAAATTCCAGCAGTCACAGTCTTACTAGAGAGCAAATTTCCAAGTTGCTTGTTTAAATTCATTAATATACTTATGTATCAGCTCATAACGATGGGGTGGGAAGTTTTCACACTTAACAAGAAAGACCCTAGGTTGTTTGGGCTTCTTTTATCCTTAACATGATAAAATACTTCTGTGTAGTATTTCAACTTGTACTGAGGGAAAAAAAATGCTTTCCATTTAAAATGATATCCATGGCTGAGAAGCTTTTAAACTCTTTGTTAGAAATGTGCCAGATGAGTATATTTTTTCAGTCTTACTGTACTGCTATGGTGCTAATGTCTATATAAATTAGAAGAGCTTTTCTTCCCAGAATGACTTCTATTAATTTGGATACAGCTCAAAAATCTTCTGAATTTAAATTCTTATCAGCTCCTCATTTCACAATAGGTTTTTTTATTATCATTACTGAACTTTTTGAGAAAATGAGAATCCAATATTAATACTATGGCTAAATTGATGTTATTTGCACAACATTTATCCTAGTTATTTCAATAATAGGAATTTCATTATTTTAAGCAATTTCTGAGATTTTAAGGGACAGTATAGAAGTAAACCTATTGGTTTTGGTGATGGATAACTTTATAGACTCTTTCTGAACTTTTAAGTGCTAACATGATTCACAAATTCAGTTTTCATTAATTAATGGCATGTTATGATATGAGAAAGAGTCAACGATGAATCAAGGCCTGATCAAGGTAAAAGAAAAATGATAGCATTCCTTCAGCCTGTAATAATTCTATCAGTATTACACAGATCCGTTGCATTTCTATGGTTCAGTTAAGCCTACAGCCAAGTCTACAAGATGGAACTGTACATAAGGGCTCTGTTCTTACTTAGCAGAATGACAATGATAGTAGCACTAAAGGTTTGAAGCATTTTGAATTATTTCTGCTCATTCAATATCCCAAAATGTAAATAATTAGCAAAAGCAAAATGGCCTGTAATCTATTATACTGTGATGCTAAAATATGGTCTAACTGCCTAGCTTGCTCATTCAGTTTCTTGCATCCATGCTTTTTGGTTAAAAAGATGTAGCCAAGTAGCAGAGAGGAAGGTTCCCTGGCTATGTTTTTGCCATTGATTCCACTTTAAAGAGGAGCGATTTTTTGTAGAGGGGAAAGTTCTCCTTCCCTGAGAATTCACAACACTTAGCTCAGGAGAACTTCTGTACTATTAAGTGAAACAGATAGATGTGTAAAATCCAAGAAGAAGAAATCCTGAAAAATCGAAATAGGTGGGAGACTGCTGAAAGAAGCAGAGTAGTTTTTCAGCTAGTAAGTCACAGGCACAAGAAACTTTACTTGGACTCGCAGGAAGGACATGGAAAGTTTTTCTCTGTAAATCAAAGAAAGTTGCTGAAATGGAATAAAAGAATCAAGAGGATGACATTTCCTCCAACAAACCATTGGGATGGTTAGAATTGCTTATCAGATATTTTATTTACTTTATTTTCTTCAATATCTTATTTTCTGTGCTTTAATAAAACCTAATTTACAAACCTTTTGCTATCTGTTGTCAAACTTACATGAAGAAAAAAGAGGTAGTAGGATGAAAATTCTCTCAAGCTTGTGGCTGACTCATAACCACCTCACAATTGTATGCAAAATTGTCATTTATAGACTATTTGTCCAGTGCTTCTCAGGAAAGATGAAACTGTGGATGCCTCTTTACATGTAATTTTAAACAGTGCGTGAATCGGAAACATTCTGCTGTTCTGTAAAGTTTTCTGAAAAATGAAGTAACTGTTTGCTTCTACACTTGAATAAAACAAAGATCTTGGTTATGGTAAGAAGACTTGTTCAACTGCCTTTCAGTTGATGTGTCTGTAATCCAAGCCATACAAAGAATGTTCAACCCTTGTTTGTTAGGAAATTTCTTTATTATTTCCAGGATTCACACAGTACTTTGAGAGTAAAGTGACTCTGGTTCAAAGTAAATAAAAATCCCATGTTTTTCCTAAATTTGGTTTCACTCCAAAAACCAATGAGTTTTTAAACATGATGTTGTTATATACATTGAAAAGGTAACATGGATGGATCAGGGAATGTTAAAATGATTGTGTGGCAAGTGTGTGCATATTCTTCAACAAACAGCAGTGACAAAACCACTGTCAGTGAAAGAAAATGAGAGCTTTTTGGTATCAAAATGGCACCAAATCTGTATATTTTTTTTTCTTTCAAAAGAGTAATATTTTCCTTTATTTCTTCCAAACTAAAACTACCAGGAGGAGTGCATGTTTATACTGGGCTTATAAGATCCATTTATAAGAGTTGAAAGGGTCAAAGACAGCACTCATGGCCTTTTGCATAATAGAGTTTGATTTCTTCTTTAACATTTTGATTTTTAACTGTTAATGCACAGGTTCTCAATGCAGAAAAGTACCTATTTAAAGAGGGTGATTCAGATCATGGAATATGGGTGTAGAATTTCAGAAACTTAAACGTCAGACTCGAGAATTCAGCAAAACTCCCCCCAAAACTAGCATGGTGAAGATTCAGTGGAGACAGATTATTACAAAGACTTAATATGACAAATGCAGTAAGTTGTTTGGTGTAACTTTGTAACCACTACTAGTATAAGAGATAAAATTTAAATCTGCAGAACTACTTTCATTTCAAAATATTTTGCTGTTAAGGTAAGAATAAGTTTTAAAAGGTAATCTCTAAAGTGATAACTTCACCAAAGGAACCTTGCTCAAAAAGAAGGTGTTAGTTTCCAGAAAGAGCTATAGTTCTTCAGTGTGGCTTTTTAAAGTGTGATTTCTTATCTGAAATCTCTTCCTATCAAGATTAGATGCCAGCACAGTACTGAATTCTTTTAAAAAGATTTTAAACAATTTGTGGTTCACATGGATACAGATAGCAAATGCTTCTGATATACTTCGATGATCTTGAGAAATATTATTATGACTTTAAAGAAGAATGATGAATTGGTGTGATTTCAGGACTTTTTGAGACTAACTGAATAGACAATTAGGTAAAAGCTTTTGCCCTGTACAAGAAAATGCGGGGTTAGATTTATGTCTCTTTAATCTATAGTTTGAATGATGAGTAGTTTGCATCTAGATTAAGGTCTTGGATCTAAGGTAGTCTTTCTTTCTGTTTTTCTCTTGATATTAAAAATTGAGGAAATTAACCTAAAGAATAATTTTAACAGGAAGCAATTAAAAGACTTTTTAATGTATTCATTTTCTCAGTATGCATTTCCTCAGTAAATGACCCAATTATGTGTTTTGAGATTTTTAAAGTTTTATCTCCTTTTATTAATATCTCTTACTTTCATTGTTGTAACTAATTTAAACAAGAAATTTTGCAAATTTCTTTGATATATGTTTGTATTGAGCTCTCTCTTAAACAGATATATTTTTTTGTTTCACTGTAAGATTTTTTCCAGTGTTATTGTTTTGTAAGAATGGTACCACTTCCTGTTTGCTAAGTAAATTATTTTTTCATTCAGGTGCATATTATTTAATCATTTTCACAATATGTAATTGCTTAATTCCCTTTGTGAATACAATGTAATATGATGTAGAACTGCTGAAATAAACATCTGAAAAAACCTGAGCCTTTCCCTTTCTTTTCACTAGACCTGTTCTCACATTAAATTGTGGATTTTGCACTTTACTCTGTGATGTTATCTATTTCTAATATACACTGGCAGTAGAAAAGTGCTGAAAAGAAAATTTAAATTTCAAGCTTTGAAGTATCTGGAATATGTTAACACGAACTCTCCAACTAAATGTGCTGAAGAGAATCCTCCAAAACTAGGATTTCATAGTTTCCCTGACACTTAAAAAGGGTTGAACATCCTATCAGAACTGAAGTTTGTCTTTCCTTACCACTGAAACGTGTGGAGTGATACAAAATTATATCTTATCCTGTCATGGAGTTCAGGCTAGAAAAAGGGATATGGCCAGACATGAGACTTGTAAAGTGCTTCCATTTCCCACACAAGCTAACCATACATCTTTGAAACTAGCACACTGCTAAAGAAACACAGTCAATAATGCTTTCCTAGTTCCTTTTCTGCTGCATTTTAACTTCTGAAGCAATAACTATCATTGATTGTTCTTCTTGGGATACTGTATAAAAGGAATGCATGAAGCAGAGTATTAATTTGGGTCAGATATTAATATCTATCATTAGAAATGCAATAGAACTATCAGTATTTGCAAGAGATGTAGGGTGTTTCTGCTACAGTTTGCTGCTTTCCCATACCTGAATATAATTCATGCAGGAAATGATTGTATAGGTTGCATATCCACCAGTTCTCCCTGGCAATAGCTGATTCTTCATTTTTTAAGAAAATGTGAGTGGGAAAGAGCTTTTCCAAAAAGGAACAGTTAGGAGCAAATGAGATTCTGGCAATAATTTTCTGCATATTTTTTGAAAATATGAAGGAAGTTGCCATGTAATATTTTATCACTACCTCATTATTAAAAAATAAAGCAATTGGTATTGATACCATAATTAATTTTGCAGGCTCCAGAGACAATTTTGAACAATTTAATATTTGCAAACGGAGCTGGAGAAGTAATCAAGATAGATATGGTACCTATGAGGGATGCTTCCTCTTATCCATGTTAAACCTTGTTTGTACTGAAATGGCAGTGCCAGACGTAGGTAAAAAACAACTGGATATTTCAGAAGAGATAAACAAGCAGAGTAATAGGAATGAGTACATTGGAGAAATCTTTGAGCCACAGATTTAAATTTTTTTTTATATTCCTAAATCAGTAATACTATTAATTAATTCTTCTATGATTATTATAATGCTGACTAGATAACTTATGTCAGAAAATATACTTAGTAAGTCAAAATTGCTTTTATTGTAGGAGAAAATATCTGCTTCTAGCAAGTGACTTAGAACTAGATTTTCAAGCCCTTGCGAAAAAAATAATCATGATATATTTATATTCTTTACAGTGAGACACAGGAACAGGTTCCCCAGATAAGTCTTGGATGCCCTCTTCCTGGAAGTGCTCAAGGCCAGGATGGATGAGCAGCCAGGTCTAGTGAAAGGTTTCCCTGCCCACAGTAGAGGAGTGAGAATTACATGATTTTTAAGGTCTCTCCCAACTCAAAGCTTTCTATGTTTCTATGATTCCTGGAAAATTGATTTTCAAAAAATGCTGCTATTTTTTTGTTTGGTTATTACTAAGGATTTATGTGATCATTTATCAAACTCATGCCACACCTCCACTATCTTGCCTCCGTTATATTTCTTCTTGCCCATTGTAATACTGCCAAATTCCCTACTTATCATTGTGTTATTTTTGGCTTTGATAGGATAGTGACGCTCAACGTTACTTAAGAGACTAAAAGTAATTTTATTTACTAAGTGAGAAGTACTGGGGTTCCTGTTATCTAAAAATTACTCTCTGTCCATATGTCTTAGTTTTTACGCCTGTCTCTCCTTCTTCTCATAGATCTTTCTTTGAAAATTTGAATTTGAGTGGCAATTCATGAGCCTGATGGAAGGACAATCACAGTCCCGTACCCTTTAGGATGGTAATCTTATAAATATATTAAATGATACTTTTTGATCTAGGAATAGATTCAGATTTACCATTTAGGATCTAAACAGTTATTACAGTATTCAAAATGCAGACCCCCAGAACCGACTCACGCTTCCCTACATGGTCAGTATAGCAAAGAGCAATGTGTGACTGTAAGCAAAAGACAGGCTGTGACAGAGGAAGACAAGAGAAACTGATTTGGTTAGAAATGGGCATGTGGACAGCTATGTAGGGACTAAAAATGAAGCATTGTAGAAAATCTCAGTGTAAGACTTTGAAGAATGGAGAGGTGGTTTTGATTTTAAAGTAAAACTGATTTAATTTCTGTACATTTTCACAGTCAAGTGCACAAATTCACAAGCACCAAAATATGTGTGTCTGTGCAGCAGGCGGCCTGGTAAATTTTTTAACTGCTCTAGAATGCCAAAAAAGTATGAAAACTGGTAAATAAGTCCATTTTTAGATAAAATAAATAAGTCCATTTTTGAAGAATAAGAGGGGAGAAAGCTGATCATATTCAATTTGCTAAACAGTTGATACTTTTATGCTTAAACTCTAACATCATCAGTATTTCTCTTAAAAAGGAAAAAAACCAAAAAGAAACTATGAGATGAGCATAATTATAATCCTCAAAGAATCCAGACCCAGCTCTATTGTGAGATAAATAATTTTTTCAAGCAAAATAAGAAATCTGCCCTCATTGGCTTGTTCAATGTTATGTGTATATGCAGTAAAGTGTATCATTTAAGTAAAAATCTGTTCCTGACAAATTGACAAAGTAATTTAGAGGCTGTCTTTGCAATTATCTCAGCCATGGCAAGCAGAAATTACGCCATATAGTAGTCAGGGGATATGAACACTGTATTAGGCCTTTAAAAATCCATATTAATAATGAGTATTACCAATTTCAATGAACGTCCACAAAAAATTGAAAATATTAGATTATCTGTCTCAAAAGATTCAGCCAAAGCATCCAGATGATCACCTGCTTTGAGAATCTTCTGAAATTGCCAGATCAGGGATCTTGTAAATAGGTGGGGGGAAGAAACTGTCTTCAGGGCAGAGCTCACAATGCTGGTGAAAAAGACACCTTGGAGATCCACTGTTTCCTCACCACGGGAGTTTTCCAGTACTTTGCCATAGATGATAGTCAGTTTTTAGAGTTAATCTTATTTGAGTGAGGTATGGTCTCCTTGCTGTGATCCATCATAGCATGTTCTTGACATGGGCTGGGCATGATCAAGGCTATTGCTTGCAATTGCAAGACACAACGTGATGCTTCTCAAATTACTGGTTCAATGAAGTAAACAAAATGCATTTTTTTAAACAGGTAGATACCAGGTTGCAGCTGTAGAGCTGGTCCTTTACTGTATTTGGTAGATGTGATTCGTGGTAAATGTTTGATAGACTCTGAACTAAAACAGAACACAAACAGCTGTCATGCAGACAGTAGGATTTTCTCTCTGTATGCTGCTAGCAGACTTTACCAAGGGCTCCTCCTGTAAAGAGGGACATGCTTTTTAATGTATAAGGCTGCATGGTAGCAACTGCCCTGTACCACTTAGGAAAAATGCTTATTAAACAGGCCTTCAGTAAAAAGAGCCTCAGAGATAAATGCTTCATGTCTATGACTCAGTGCAGAACTGGGACTTCATCTCACATTACGCAATGTAATTCTTCTATATGCAAATGTCTAAGAGGGAATTTACTGTATGATAACATGCATGAAATGTGATTATGCTCATGCTTAGCTTGTGTTGTTGATTGTCTTTTAAATAAGCATAATGATCAGATAGTGTACAGAAAATTGCTTTATTATTCATCTAACTGATCACCTGTCCTTTAATTTTTCACATTTATAAACATAAGCTTCTGAAATAAGAATACTTAAATTTTAGCTTTTCTCCAATTAATGAAAAATTATTCTCCTCAACAGAATGTCTTCTGTGTTCTCTGTTTTCTCCTTTCTGTTCTTCCTTCACCTTTTTTCTATCAGTCCTTCGTTTTTAATTGACTCATAAAAGTAAAGAATATTTTTTAAAAAATTTTCTTTTACTGCTTCTGTTCAATATTTATAACAGAGGGAAAGAAAAAATTTTTAACAGTCACAACATCTTAGAAAACTAGATTCCAGAAGGCTAATCTTACCTTTTTCTGTAACTAGTGGTATGAAAGATACTTCTGCTTATAATTGTCATGAAGGCAGTGAATGCCTTCTCTGTTAAGTAGAGAAGTGTCTGCTAAGATCTTTAAAGTATCTGACTAAGTGCCTGGAGTTACATGATGTGCATTCATCCTTCATCTGGATCACAGATCAACCAGTATTCAAAAGTTAAAACATCCTTTGCATATTGTCCAGGTAAGGCTCTCTGGAATAATTTCCTTTGAGGCATTCAGAGGAATGTGGCCTCAAACCACCACTCGCAGGAGTCTGTTTGGAGAAGGTACCTGCATCCTGCTTGACTCTCCCCACCTTAATTCAATCTTTCTCAGCAATCTCAATCTCTCCTTGATAGCATTAAGTCACAAACTTGGACACGCAACACCTTCATTCCACGCAAACCTTATGAAGTTTGACAAGGCCAAGTGCAAGGTTCTGCACGTGGGTCAGGGCAGTTCCCAATTTCTATGAAGTCTGGGGATACAAATGGATGGAAAAATTGGATGTAAGCCAGCACTGTGCTCTTGCAGTCCTTCAAAAGAAATGTGGCCTGCAGGTCAAGGGAATTCATTCTCCTCTGCTCATGTGAGACCCCACGTGGAATCCTGCATCCAGCTCTGGGTTCCCCAGTGCAAGAAAGATATGGGCAGATCAAGGGGAATACAGATGAGTTCTATGAAAATGGTCAGAGGGATGGAACACCATTGCTATGGAGAAAAGCTGAGGGAGTTAGGGTTGCTTAGTCTGCAGAAGAAAAGGTTCTGGGCAGACCTTATTGTGGCCTTCCAATAGATAAAGATGGCTTATAAGGAAGATGGAGAAAGGCATGTAGAGATAGGATGAGGGGAAATGGTTTTAAACTGAAAGAGGATAGATTTAGAGCGGACATAAGGATGACATTTTTTATGGTGAGAATGATGGGACACTGGAAGGAGGTTCTGCAAAGGCCAAGTTGGATGAGGCTTTGAGCAACTAAATCTAGTGGAATGTATACCTGCCCACAGAAGTGAGGTTGAGCTAGATGATGTTTAAAGGTCCAACCCAAACCACTCTGTGATTGTCCCATTCTATGATCACACTAAGCTCAGAAGAGCCCTCAGAGCAAATGCTAAACAGGGAGGATATGAACAGGCCAAGAAGCCAGGGAATGGTTTATCAGTACAAATGTGGGGGAAAGTCTTCTTTTCTTCCTTCCTCCAAAGATTTGTATTCAAATATCATTTAAGTGAGTTGGGCTTTAAGGGAATCAATTTCCACAGAAAAGTTTGGTACTATTGTGCACAAATTAGACACACTTACACAGTAACAACCTATACTGAAAGGAAATTTTCAGAGTTAACCCCCCACTTAGGTATACCTTATGCCAGAGAATCATCTTGGGCTAGCTCTGTCTTCTGCTTTCACATATACTTTGTATCTAAATTGACTAAGAATGAGCCTTCCAGTAATTGTATTTATGCATAAATAGCACTTTTTCTTTCATTGAAACAATTTTGTGGAATTCCTGATTTTCTAACAAATATTTTATTCTGTTTAAGAGGTAATGAACTTTTTTTCTAATAAGAGTAAAAATACAAATGAAAAATTTTTTTCAACTGTCTGCAAGAAGGTTTTTTGCCTAAGTAGAAAATTCCATCATGGGAACCATTGAAATGTAGATGAATAAAAGGAACATATTAAGAGTGGAATGACACTTGGTATATGTAAAACAGAATAAAGAATGGAACCATGCTATTGTCTTATAATAAAATAGCCTGTAGACTGCTTATATTAATTTCTTACAAAAACTCCTCTATACTGGCAGAATAATAGACTCCTTAACTTGACTTTTGTGACTATAACATATTGAAATTCTACCAGAATATAATGGCTTTAGAATTAAAAACTTATCAGATGTATAGAAATTTTTATGGATATCAGAATCAGCTGAGAATATTTCATATTTGCACTAAGAGAATCTCACAGTGTAAAGATTCCAGAGAGATGCTGCTTCCAAGTTTCGACTGTAGCCGGGATTTTTTATTTTGAAGGATAACTTAATTATCATGCTATGGAAAAGTATTGCTATAGATGGTGTGTAAAATACATGATCCCTTTGAAGTGGAAAAAGACAAATATATAAAATTATTTACACAAATAAACCATTACAGTAATATTAAAGGGATGAATAAGTCTCTATATAACCTTAAAAAAATTAAATAAGGATCAGGAAAAGATAATACGTTATTTCCTTCACTCTACTTTTTCTAATGGTTAAAAGCAGCTTACCCTGGAGTTTTACTGTGTCTGGATAATTTTCTTCAACTTGACACATACCTCCTACTTATTTTCACATAGACTAACAGTGTCCAGTGAGGTTTAACACCATTGCTATCATGATTTATTTCCTGCCAATCCTCTTCTGTATAAATGGTTCTGTTTAAAAACAACAACAACAAAACCAATAAAGCCAGAAAACAAGTGCTAAGTTTAGTTCTCAGAAATTACCCATATCAACAATTTCATTGATTTCCTGGATTTAGGACTCTGTAGTTATTACAGGAGACTATCACCACAGAGTATTTGAAAAAGATAGGAAAGAACAATTAATGAGAAAAGGAGATACTGATTAACCTGACATGAAAAGGTGGAAAACACGTGAAAACATCTGATGGGAAAGATTTTCGCATCATCAGCATCTCTATTTAACTAAATATAGAGACTAGATAGAGATAAGTCAAGGCTTAGGATAGGAAAAAAAGAGGAGAAACTATAGGAAGAATGAATAGTCTCTTTTCGCCTGCAAATAGTACAGGAACTTATTTTTGAGTGCAATGCATTTTGTGTGTTTGGTATTGAAGTCCTAAACAGGGTAAAAAATATAATCTTACAATTTTTATGGTCTTGGGTGGGTTTTTTATTCTACTTTTGTATTGTAATTTCTGTCTCTATGTATAGAACAGATTATAAACCAAAGAAACTAATTATTTTTTTTATGTATACTTACAAAATACCTAATTGCAAAATATTAATCCAGCCATTTCTCACAACAGTAGATCAGTAAAATTTTGTCATTACTATTTATAGAACTGGATAGGTGGCACTTAAGCAACACACAGAGTTTGTATTATGAATTCCTCAAGTTTTCTAACAACTAAATCTAGTACTTCTTCTTCACTTTCAGGGATACATGAAAATTTATCTTAGCTTAAACAGTGCATGTACTGTATCTTTGATACACAGTCGCTGAGTTTATCTTGCTGTTTTCCACTCCAGGTGTCTGTTACCGTGTGAGTGGTCGCTTCTAATTGACTCATGTGTTCCTTCTGAAGAGAGTTTCTTCCTGACAGTATTTTCTCCCTGCTGAATGTTCCACTCTGTTGCCTATTAAATGATATATATTTTTTCAATGTATCTTTGCGTGGTTATCCCTTCCTATATTTGGTTGGGTTTTTTTTGTTTGTTTGTTTTTTTCTATCATTTGTATCTGATTCTAATTTTGGGTTAGAAAGTTATATGTGTTCTAGAATTAAAAAAAGTATTTTCTTATATTGGCTTGAGCAGTGTCTTAAGAGCCCTTTATTTATCTAGGAATGGAACTTCAATTCTAAGTGTCTCTGCTTACACCAGCAGAAATTTTATCTAATATTTGCTGCCTAAAAACAAAAATACTTGAAATAGCTTCTAAATGGAATAAACTATGTTTAACTATTTTTCCTAAAAAGATTGATGAATAATATAAGGATGCCTGGGGGAAGGTCCAATTTGTTCTTTGGTAATTCTCTCATATTTTCCTGACTTTTTGAATCACAAAGTGAATTATTTAACTAAACATGAGCTTGTTCAATGTTACAGGGGGTTTTATGTTTATACCATCCACTAGTGATATGTGAAATTTGCCTGATATCCTTAAATGGCCTTTTTGGCTGATTTCCTAAAATGCGGCTTTATCATCAAAGCTCAGCAAACATTCTACAAGAGGGAACGATCTGTAGACACTTTGATACTTGATAGCATAAAACAAACACAAGTACTTTCTCTGTGCACGTAAGCTTGCTTTAGGAGACTCAGAAAAACTTCCCTAGAGAATCCAAAGTTGGTTAAAACTGTAGGAGGAGATCTAACTTGCCACTTTACTTCAGCATCCTGCATTCAGGTCACAGCAGGTGAAAACAAGTACTGTATCTGTACATCACAATCGCTTACACTAGCAGTGTAAAATTAAAATAAATCTGTAACTAGTAAAGGCATTTGTTACTTTGAAGAGTTAATGGTGTTGCAGGACAAAGGTTTGCTGATACAAAAGCCATTATTCACATTTCATTTTAATATTGCTGGAATTATATCTTTATTAAACATCCATTATTCATTTTTTTTTTTTAGGATTCTGAATTTCAAAAGATATCGAATGTTTCCGCTCTGGCGCTCATGAAAGTTTTGCAATATCTGTCTAAGGATTGCCTATGCCTCTGCATAGTGTAAATAATACCACACAATCTTTCATTTGGAGCTCTGATAATATACTCTTCAGAGTGTATTGACTCTTCCAAGCTTGTCTATCATTACAAGGAGGAAATCTCCCTAAATAAAGGATAATATTTTCCCCACATTGTAGCTGTTTTGCCTTGATGAATTCACCAGTGGACTTATTCAAAGTAAGAAAAAGTTCAAAAGGAAAGAGTACTAGATTTGGCTAGGAAATAAAATTACATTACAAATGTGGAAATGTTTATTTAATCTAACTTAGAAAAAAAGAAAAATAATTAGGAAAAATTTTTAAATTTGCTGACTTTAAAGATTAAAAAATAATATTTTGGGTCATAGAATTAAAGACTTCCTGAAAGAATCTTTCATGTAATTTATTCTTTACTGTTACCCTCCAGCAATTTTCTGTTCACTTTTTTCCCCCCTCCATGCTTTACAACTAGAAATTAAGCCAGAATATATGTCTGCTGGGCATTGGCTTTCTTATTTTTCTTCTTAAATCTCAATCTGATTTTCTACAAATTCTAGATTTTTTAAAAAATAATTTTTTAGATATTTTAATCTCAGATATCTTCTTTTTTTGCACTGTGGTTGATTTGCTGGATTCTAAACTTGAGAGCAAAAGGATGACTGTTACATTTGTGCACACACACAGATAGAGCATTTATTCAAAAAGACATGTCTGCTGAGTCAACAACACAGCTCATAAGAACACCTCCATTTCAACTGAAATAAAGTTTCTAAACAGTATTTCCAAAAGCATTCACTTAATCTGAGAATTTTACTTAAATGATAATGTTAATATTTATTTCTAATGCTTACAAGTCACACTCAAGGTCTTTTTATAGAGTTTGGGGTTTTTTGAAGGGTTTTTTTTTAAGGAGTAATGTTTGTACCAGATTCAGGATAGTGATAACTTGTCTTGTTTCCTAACCTTTATTTTTTTGTGTGTATATCTGTCTGTATGTCTACATGTGTTATAGTTTTATAAGTTTTTATAAGTTATAGAAGCCTGAAAATTACTTTTATTTCTGTCAGATTTCTTCAAAGCTTTTAAATTTTGTTTTTATTGTAATCAGATATGCATTATGTTATATGACTTCATTCCCTCTTTCAAGTTTCATTGATAAAAAACCCAGTTTTTAAAAAAATCCCTCAAACCTTTATTAATTCAACATAGCAATATGGAGCCGTAATAACCGTTGACTCAGTACAATATGCAACAAAGGTGTCTATGTATGATTCAAGGAAGTAAAAGCCCTAAAAGTCACAAAATCTCACTGTCAGCAGTGTGATAGTACAGTGCCAGAATTAAGTTTTCAAATGCTATTGTCCAGCACCAAGATTGTCTGTCTGGCTAAGGGCTCTGCAGTTACAAAAGCAGTAAATAGCAAATCAGTCTCTTGTGTGAAGGTAGATGGAAATTTGCTGCTGATGGTTTTTGTGTATTTTGGGTTTAAATTAACTCCAGAAAGATGTCTGTTGGTGGTATCATAGACTCAGTATGCATTATTTTAATAAATAGCTAGTTGATTTCTCACAGGAATGTTAAATATATTTAGGAAATACATATGAAGATGCTTTACAACAGAACATATGTATCAATTGCTCAAGCATGTTAAGAAAGTCAACCTGATGAATGAGACTCAAGTGCTCACTTTCTCAGTTCCTATTGAAAAACAGTGTCTTTTTCCTTTGTGCCTATCATATGGTTCACAGAGAAAAATAAGAATTTCAGAAATGCTTATTGCAGAAAACTGAATGTCTCCGTTTCAAAGTGTGTTTAAGAGAAAGAAAAGAGATATTTTATTTGGCAAGTTATTTCTTTATGTATTTTTCTGCGACTCATATCTGTGACCTCTGCAGGGGGAAAAAAAAGAAAAATATTATTTTCCTTCCATATATTTCTTATCTTTCAACTTATCTTATAAGTTTGGTTGTTGGCTGGGGTGTATGATGCTTGCTGATGACCCCATATGTTCGTTTGCTATTAACAAAATTTTCCACAAGTCTTGGCTAACCTTCTGTTGGTCTATACCCACACAGTATTTCTCTCTGGTTTTGACCCAGAATACCCGGATGAACATGGGATTCCTTCAGAAGAGGCAGTGCATGATTTTATGTTTGATTTAAACATCATGTACTCTAACTTTCAAAATATTTCATCTGTACAGTAGAAATTTACTCAGGGTTTTCTCTCTAATTGTTACTACCCTCTGATGTTAAGGAATTACCTAAAATTCTGCAGCCTGGCACTTGAACCAGGTGACTGCACTCTTAGTCCCATATAACATACCGTGTTTGTTTTATCAATTGAAAAAGTAATAGGCAATGCAGAAGGTGAATTCATGCATGGCAGATATCCTCAGAAAGAAAAGGGTAAATTGCGTAATGTCATACAAGAATAAGATTAGTGTTCTGTCTATTTCATCTACTGTGAGTAGCAAAAATATCCACAAACAGCAAGAGGGCTTTGGTATCAACTGTATAATAAAATAAATAGGCAAAGTATTGAGGAACATTTTTCTGTCTTCTGTCTTTGAGCTAGAAACACACAAAAAAGCTAGGCATATCTATTATGGATGGAAAACCAAGATTTTAGTGGCTTCTTTTGAGTGTTCATCTCTTAATTTTCCAGTGTTTCTTTGATGTCTCCCAAAAGAATGGAATGTTTAAAGGCATCACTTTTTCAGCAGGGACAAAATTAGTTTCTGCTATTGGATTCTGTAAATGGTCAGAGGTAATTATCCAGTTCAGGTCTCGTTCTGCATATGAAATTTTCCCTTTCCTCTAGTGATCAGAGCCACTTGACTTTTTTATTTTACCCATATCCCACTTAATTTAAAAAGTGCATGCTTTTCTTGAAGCACCTGATATATTAACTATATAACACAATAGTAAATTCCTTTAAAAATTGGAATCTCTGCATAACGAAGTTAAATGAAAAAAAATCCCTATGACAAGTGTAACTTCTACAGCGGTTGCTTTGGTATTTTAACTGTTCTTTAATGGTAACATCATCAAATTGTAAATCTATCTAATAATGATAGCATTATGATCTACCAAGCCCATTAGTTTATGTTTCCACTTACTTATGTCTAGAAAGGAACACGGTTTTAATGTCATGATCCCTCTCTGAGTCCTCTAACCTTGTGACCCACATCTGTGATCTCTTAAATTGAATGCATTACTCATTTATTACTAGGTCTTTTAAAATTTCCTCTCCAGCTAACTCTACAAATAAAAGACTTCTAGCTGTTTTAATTTTCTCTTCTGACAGCAAAAGACATATCTAGATGACTAAAATGCCAGATATCTTTTTAACTGTTATCTATTACCTTAATTAATAGAAAATAGCAGTAGAATTTCCATGGAGAAAAAGCATGACTCTAAATCTTAGTTAATTCACAGTTATCTGCAAGGTGTCATTTCTCCCACTCCCCTCTTATTTTTTGCCTTTATGTGTATTCATTGTTAATAAATACTTCCCTAACAAGTATGATGTATAGTTGCTGTTTGCATCAATATGAAGTATGCCCCCATTGTGGTTGTATTTCTCAAGTTGAGAAGAAAAGGAAATTTCTTTCGTAAAACAAAAAGGCCTTATTAAGAGCCTAAATTATATAACAGCAAACAGTCTGTATGACAATTATATATTTTTTAATTAACTGAGACTATAGACTGTAGGTTTATAGTGTAATGTATTTTTTCAGTCAGAGCTTTCCCTAAAATTAATTTCTCTTCTATTCATAGTTCTGAGTGGAAGTTCACATCTTATATTAAATGCGCTACTCTCAAAGTGAGCTCTGTTTGCGTGAGGTGCAGAAGCAGCATGTCATGCTTTCACAGCTTGGCAGCCTGACATGAGTTGGAGTGGAGAAGCAGTTCGCAGTGATGATAAGAGAAAGTGTTTCAGACCTAGTATTTGGCTGAGGTTTTTAGGGTATCCTTTAAACTTTCTGTTGTGGGCAAGTAGCCCCATTTATGATAGTGAAGCTGCTTCCCCCCTACAAAATAGTCCTGTGAAAACATTAATGTTAGGCAAACTTCATGAGCCTTGCTGGAAACATGTTTGTTCAAAAACTGGGAAGTATGGATTCAAAAAACATCCCTGTAGGAACAGGGACTTGTTTTGCCTAAGATGGGACATAAGGATATTTTACATCAGTTCTGAGAATGTAGGTTTCTATCTATATGATTTTTATAGCCACAATCTTCCTCTGGCTCTAGAACTCAGCCGTTTTGGTTCCTCTGGCCTCTTATCACAGACCTCAGCCAAATGATCTTTTGGTCTGCAGCCTGGAGGTCTCCAAGAGACCCTGGGATCTTCCTGGGTTTGTCATTTTCTCCCTATATAGAAGGATAGGCACAAATCTTGCAGAGATTTTTGAACTCTTTACTATAAAATAAATCCTCACATTTGTTTAATTCTGTACCATAAGAGCTTGAAAATGTCTGTATAAATTATGGTGGTGATATAACTTTGTAGAAACTGAACCAACCCCGCTGTTTTATTTATTTATTCCTTTGTTTCAGTTTTTTCGGGTGGGTTTCACATTTTTTTTTCTTATTTAATGGGCAGTCATGATCTATGTATATATGCATGTACTGATAGATATCTAGCTATTTTAGGTGTAGTTTAATAGGCAGCTTAGGAGGAACATAGTGATTTTTTAATTTCTTTATTAAAAATGCAGGTCTTTATAAGAATCCTCAAATAAATATTGGCATACTTTTATTTTCTAGCCTCACCTTGTCTTGTAGGAAAACTCTAAAGAAGTGCTTCAGAGAAAGGGACCTGAAGGAAAAAAAAAAACAACCAATCTCTTTCTCCAGAGAATTCTGTATCTAGAAGCGGGGTTCTTCTCATCTTTAATACCTCTACAATTCACAGAATAGCTGTTTGTTTCAGATCAAAGCCAAAAATTGCCAAGGACCAGAAAGAAAACTTAGGACTCTAGCAGGACTTCTTTCTTCTTGTTTCCATACTGCTGCTGCAATAGGTTAATATAAAGATCTTTTATTCCTTTTTCTTACAGAGGAGAGTGCATGATGCTGCTGTACTTTCCCTGTTTACCTGTACATAAGACAGAAATCAGAGCCTTTCCGACAGTACTGAAGAAGAGAAATACTATAAAGAGCTTGCCAGAGAGACAGTTTTGATTTTTAAGGAAAGTTAATACTTTTAAAGGCAATTTTGAAGTAGATAGTAACTTCTTAAATTTTAACTATATTGAATGTCTTTTATACTTAGAATTCAAGGAAAAAAAGGTTCACAAAATTATTTCACTTTGTAAACAAAAAGCCTGGCATCTGCAGGTTAATGCATTTACACAATATTTTATGATAATTATATTTACCTTAAAGTGATAATCTGTCATTTGGAACACGCATTCTCTTTAGCAGATTTTAAATGCCAAAGAAATTGAGACCAATGGGGTCCCAGTGACCTCAGAAATATATTGATTATGATGTATTTGAAAAGTGTGTGGAATAATATATTAAAGTAATGGACAAGCAATTTAATTTCAAACTTTGTTGCTCAATGACAGTAAAAAGATGTTTAAATGCCTCTGTAAGTGTATATGTATACTATAAAATATTTTATGATGTTGTAATTTTAAATTTCAGTCGTTAAAAGTCTGGCTCAAGTGATTTTGTAATGTAGAATACCCCAACAGCTTAAAGTATTTTGAAATACTAAGGAGATATTATTTATATGTATGTGTATATATCTCAAAGAAACATAATAAATACCTGAGAGTTTTAAATGGGGTAAAGTCAGGATCCCCAGCTGTGATCACACTTTCTCTTTTGTCTTCCTGTTTTATAACCAGGAGCTAATAAATCATAATGTTCTTGAAGATGCACTGCAAAAGTGTTGCTATGGACTGATGCCTTAAGAGGCCTCCTAGACACAGAGACTGGACAGGAGTAAAAGAATAAAATAGGTATTTATTTGAAAAGCCTTCAAAGGCACCCCCTGGGAGCCAGAAGCTATTGCCAAAATTGGGCCCCAAGATGGACGACAGGTCACGAGTTCTTCACACCTTTATAGGTTTGGTTCATTTGCACATCAGGGCCAACTCTCCAACCAAAGCTTCAGTTCAATGATGTAATTTCCCCTCCGCTGGCCCCCCTCAGAAGCCTCTTGGTTTCTACTTTTTGGGCCTAGGACGGTCTGGGTGACCTTGGAGAGCAGTCCTGGAGGGGCCCCGCCATGCCTACCTAGCACAAGTGAGCAGAAATCAGCAAGCCACAAGAAACCTCAGAGTTACACTCTAAGCAGTACACAATCAGGAAAATATAAAAGTTAAAACCTAGGCATCAGGACTGTTTATATTGGCTTATTGTCTGAGTAGATTACAGTGCCCATTCAGCCAGGTAAGATTGCATTGTACGTTGCTTTTAAGAAGGAGGTCCAAATAGTTGTAAGTAGTTTTATGTTTCTTTCCTTATTTTCTTCCCCTAATTACGGTTAAGTACGTGTTACCTTCTCCACTATTAGCTGGTAATTTAAAAAAATTTAGAACTTCTTTTTTAAAAATAATTTAAAAATATTTTTAAGTTAAAAATGAATAAAATAATACAAAAATAGTTGCAAAACAATCTATGCCTATCAAACAATACTCTGGGCATCTTTTGAAAACAAGTCAGTCAAGAAATCAGTTCCACTCTCTGGGTCATTGTTTTGGTAATGGGGTATTCTTTTCTGTTTTGAAACAATGAAGGCACAACTTTGTTCATATGTGTTCAATTCCGAAATGTGAGTGATCTACCAAATACAATTTTGGTGAAATTAATTTTGTATCAAAGTTTATATGCTGGATTTTTAAATCCATGTAAAAAGTTGAAGAGGGGCTAGAAAGTCTTTGGGAGGAAGTCTTTTGCATACCAAGCAATGTTTCAATCTTTTGTGAAAGTACATGAGCAGTTTGCACACTGAAAATCAGGATATCTTGCTATTGAATTTAACTACGTTCTGATTTTAACTACGTTCTAAAATGTCTATATATGTTGTTTTTGACTCTTTATTTTATTTTGGTTTTACTCTGAAAATGTTTTCTGAGAGAAGCTTGTAATAAATATCTAAGAACAGCAAAATAGTGTGTCTTGATTTTACAGTTGATAGTTTTAATTAACTTCAGTTAAGCAACCTTGATATGACTTAGAACCACCCACTCAAATGGTTTTTGGTAATATTTCAAACAGAAAGAGAAAACTCTAAAAGCATCAACATTCTGCTTTGAGTTTTTTTCTTCTAACTAAATTTAGGGACATCTACTACACTTTTTACAAAAGTTCAAGGAGCAGCTACATCAAGAAATAGTGAATCTGAGTAGCTAGAGCAGAAACAATTCAGTTCAACCTTAAAATAATTTCTCTAGGTAACTGGGAACCTTTCTTTCACTAGGAAAAAAACATATAGTAAATAGTGTTTTATTCGATATCTATGTTGTCATAGCCAACGTTTGGGCCAATTGGACCTATTATCAAAGTTCTGAAAGGGACCAAAGAGCAGGGTTTTAAATTAATAAGTTCAGAGCTGTTAGAAACTGGAAGGAAAGTTAATTCAAAGCCAATTAAGGGTGATTATTCAATGATTAATCTGTAATGAAGAAAGCATTTTCCTTAACCTTGTGTTTGACTCATTTCATAGCAGTGCAACTAATATGTGACTTTGTAAATGGGAGAATATTTGGCAAGAATTATCAGACTACTTCTTGGAAGACTGTAAATATAACTTTGGCTTCATTGAAGTTAATTTCAAAAATCATGGTGGAACTTACTAGGATGAATGTTTCATATGCAGCACTTAAATGATTCAGAGACATAAAAGTTGTTATAGGAAATGGATGACATACATCCTGTAAAATGCATTAGAGCCAAGAATCTTTTGAACTTCTACAACCAAATGAGCAGCTTCTTACAGATACTGCTTGACACGACTTAAAAGTCCTGACATAAACTGTGTTTATCCCTAAGTTAACGGTGAAAGAACAATTAAATAAAAATTATCTATTTTCCTTTCTTAGGATAAGGAATGCTAGACTGATGGGATAAATGGTTGTCACTGCTGCTAGAAAAGGGAACTCTCAGGTTAAAATACATTTATGCTTCCTATTTCATCTCTAGAAGAGGAACCAAGGAATTCCAAGAATTCAAAGCAGCTCATCAGTTCTGCTAATCATCAGTTGCACAGTAAATTGCTTTGACTTTAGTAGACATTGTTGCCAGAATGCCCACCATGTCCACTAATCATGTGGCTGCTATAGCTGGGAAGACAGAACAGAAAAGTACAGTTTCAGCACTTTCAGATATGGCAGCTTAGTAATTCTTTTACATACTCGTGTCTCTCGTACCAGGTACATTTTTCATTTGGAAACAACTTCACCATATAGCATATAGATGGGTGTAGTGATTATGTTCTGATGTATTTTTTATATGAGCATAATTCTTGACAGATTATTTATTAATTCTTATGTCCCATGTAATTTTCAGTGTAATTTTTATATCTTCCTGCTAACTTGTCATTGTATCTTTAGTTTTTAAATTTTACCGACTGAAAAATCATCTTGGACTTTTCCAAGAATTTTTTCTTCCTTTGTGAAATATTTTGTAGAAGAATATTCTTTTATGTGATAAAAAAAATAAATTGCTTTCTACTGTGCAGTACCATGTCAAAACAACAGCTTTGGAGCCCTTAGATCAAGGATCTCTGTATACTGTCCCATCAAGTCTTACACAATTTTGTAGTCAATGCTGTTCGGCCAAGGTTATTCTAGAGCTTGCCGAGAATATAATGGTTCTCTGGACTGTTTCAGTCAATACACCTGACTGTCTGAATACTCTCAAATCATAGCATCAATCTGTTTATTTGATCTGCTTATAGTGGAGAAAACATCCTTCACTTTTAATGAGTTTACTTATTAAAATAATTCAATACTCTAATGTCCTTCATGAAAGTTATAAAGTTTTTTCTTTCCTCCTGAAGCTTTAAATTTTTCTTTTCTTTCATAACTGCCAACAACCATCAGTTAATCACAAACAGACCAGCAATGATGAATTAAGCATGAAGCTTCTTTCTTTGCCTCTGGCCATCCCTCAAGTATCAACCTTTTGAGAACTAGTAGCTTCACATCCTCATGTATCTTGAATTGAATCTTGGAACTGTATGCTTTCAGTCAGTTTGCATATGTCATGTATTTCAATTTGGGACCCTCAGCATGGCAACAAAACTTATTTTTAAACTGCCATAACTTAATAAAATTATTTTCTGAAAAGATTCTTTTAGGGGCATGAAGAGGTGTTCATCAGAGAGCTCACCACTATTTCACATTGAGCTAATAAACTTCTACTTTTTAAGACTTTCCCTGGGGCATTAAAGTTTGTCTACAAGAAAGATGATGCATTTGATTATTAACAACCTCATTTAGATATTGGCTAAATGACAAAGTCTCTGTTTTGGTTCCTGAAACGTAAAAAACTTGAATTTAAGGCACCACTTGAAGACTTTTTTCCTGTTGTTATTTTGCTGAGGTGAGTGTAAATATGACTGTTTAGTTCTAATTAAAATGTTATTGCTTCTTGAATATTCAAAAGTACTTATGTGGTGTACACTGCACCTTGACAATTTTTTTCTGAAGTACCTGCTGTAATTAGGTTTAGGGACTTTATAATTACTTTGATCTTTGGCTAATATGAATATAAACTAACATAAATTAATATTCACCAAACACTTTGCATATTGTCTTTTTTTTTGTAACAACTGGCCTTCTTTTAATTCCAACACTTCTTTTTCCTGACATTTAAATTGGAACAAAAAAACAATGTAGAGAAAAAAAATATGAAGTGCTGTTTATTTTTTCTCATATTTCTAGAGAAAACTCTGGATCAAATACAGCAAGGATACTGGTGGTAAATATGTGATGCATGGCATTCACCTCCTTTTTTTTTGCTTGTTTGTTTTATTTAGGTGAATTTGGTCTATTCACCTAAATCAAAACACAATGCCCTGGAATTTTTCCTAGTTAGGTAAAAAAGAGTGTAAAGTGAATGTACAGTTTTCAAGTAGTGAATAACTGCAAAATGTGGGAAGAGTTGGTTTTATGTTATTTTGCATGGTCTAACTGGCTAACAGGAGGCAGAGATGCATAAATCTACGCTTATGAACGTATAACAGTGAGTAGACTTGACTTTCATCTCAACTTTACATGCTTGCCTTTTTCTTAACCTGTCATTAAGAAATCAAATGAAAAAGTTAGCAAATTTGCTTAAGGGAAAGGTAAAAAAAGACAACTTCACATCAAAAAAAGAATTTTTCAATAGTCTTTACACTGTACTATGCGGTGACAAAATAATAATAAGATGTCTCTTTTCTGCCAAGATTTGTTAATCGTACTCCACTGTAATCACACTAATGAGGCACTCCTCTCAGCTGGAATTAAATCGTCCTTTTGCATTAAAAAAGAGTTACTCTGATGTACATTAAAAATCATTTATATGGTTATTTGAAGTACTGAATCCACATTAAGTTGCCTCAGGACCATAGTATGTTATAGTGAGGGTATAAACATTACACAGTCTACTTTCTACAAGGTTTATGTAAAATAGACCTTGTTAGGTTTTTTTATTGTTATTTCTGTCATGGGCAAACAAAAAGACAAAGGAAGTCAAGCTAATTTGCAGATTTTGTGGTGGTGTTTTTTGGGTTTACATAAAGTATAAGCCTCTTCATGATCCTTCAGCCTCTGGACAAAGTGGAGAAAAAAATCCAAAAATCTGCTCCTGTGTACTTCAGTCAAGTAAATGTTTTATATGTTATATATATATATATGATGGATCAATGGGAGTTACTTCATCACTTATCAATCCTTTGGATAGACTTCCTTCAGTTACTGCTATTAAATTTTTTACTTTTGATCTCCCAAACAAATGAGTAACAAATCAATAGTAAAATTCAACCTGTTGAAAGGATCTAGAGATTTTTGTACAGAGAAACATGATTCTATTACGTATCTTTGCTTTTGATTGTATCCTGAGATAATGTCCTTTTAAGAAGTGTGAATTAAGTTTTCAGAAAGCTTGTGTGACTTAGAAATATTTTTGAAAAGCTTCCAAAGTTCAGAAGACTGTGAGCTAAAGCTGAGTCATTCCATGAGTTGTTGATTTAACATTATATTCTGTTTTGAAAATAAAAATTCTCTAGAAGTGGGAAAATTGACTGTAGATATTTTGAGCTACTGTTAATACTTGCCATTATGTTTGTTAACTGACATAACATTTGATGCATTCCCATCTGAAAATGTTGAAGAAGTGTTATAATTTTATGTCTTCTTCATATTAGAAAATACAATATGAGATGTAGGTAATTTTTTCGTCTCTTATACTTTTAACACCTCTGAGACTTGATTTCCAGTTTTGCCTTTTGTTGTGATAATATACTTTTAATTCTTACTTCCTCATTGCCTGTGAAGAAGAAAACCACATAAAAATGCAGTATTTATTAAGAGAAGAAAAACTAATTCAAACTGCAGTTAGGTGATGCATTCCTCATTCTTTTACAAGTTTTAAAAATATGTCAAATAACATAAATACAATCTCAAAAAAATCAGTCTAAGCATGACTTTAATACTGCACATCTATACCAGTCATATCATCTAGGATCATAAAAGTGCTGAAAGATAATACATCAAGAACAGATTCTGATATGCACCATCTTTCATTCTACTTTCATGAACTGAATGGATAATATAAAAAAATGTGGAAATAAAATTTTAAAAAGTCTGTATAATTTTGAGATAGAGCTCAGCAGACCAATAAATCCATAAAAACCTTTTTTCTGGCAGTTGTCAAGAATCTTAAATGAAATGTATTTATTATGATTATAGGGTCTTTTATTTAAGAGTTCTAAGTGACTTGCCCAGTCTTGATAGGAGTCTTGCTATCAATTACAGTGAAAGGTGGATTCAATTCTAGATCAGTTTTGGACCTTGGTCTTAGTAGTGGCTTTCAAGCCTATTGGTGAAGGACAGACAAAACTTATCAAAGTATATTCTTTTGGTATTCCAGAGAAGAAAATATACTTTATCTAGGTTTTTTTTGACCCTTGTTTTTTCAAAGTGATGAATTTCTTTCCTAAAATACCCAATTGAAGTACATTGTACCAACTCTCAGATTATTAAGAACTATATGATAATGTTTTTTTTGGGAGGATAAGTAGTGTGTATCATAGGAGAGCTAGTAAATGCACAAAATGTAAGTTTCAATTATTTTAAAAGTGCTTCTCTTCTGCTATGTGAGAGAAAGGTACAGCTTTCTGTGAAGATCACACTTATACTTAAAAAATTCTCAATATTCCAAAGAACGGGCTTTGGCCAAGAGGCAGGAAGCACAAATAATGCAAATCTGTATCTCACTAACCCTCTCCACCCCTAACACCAAAAACATCATTCTCCTACCCTCCCCACTTCCTTTACCACCACCCCCCCTCAAGCCCCCCTCCAAAAAAATACTTTTCATTTTCTCCTAAAGTGCTTATGGGAGCCTTAATTTGACTCTTATTTCTGTTTGGAAAGTTTTACTTGGAATATGTATTTTACTGAACACTGTACATACAGCATGGATCCATTTAATTTTCTATATCAGATGGTGCAGTTGGTTTGAGTTTTGTCCATTTCCTTCTCTGCATTTGCTCTTTTCAATATTATTGCACTCAACACCTGCTCTCCAAATCTTTACACTGAAACATAGGCATTCATTAATAATAGGTCATATTCAAGGATATGTTTATTAGTTCAATTCCAAATGTAAGTGCTATCCACATGTAACTGTTCAGCTGATTTAGAGTGAAATGTTCCTCATTTGCAAATATTTTTAAAAATAGAAAATCATAAAGCAGTAAATTGGGTATTAACTACCATCTAATCTTAGTATTGTTTAATAAATATCTTTCTGAATAACTCATCCACTGAAGAACTGTTAACTCAGTTGTATTAGAAGCTATTAGCACACTTTTCACATAATTTTATATCATTCCATACTGTATTTTTCTGATGCGATGGCACGAAGTTTGAGCTTACCTTATCTGAGTGGATTTTTTATGTCTGAATTTTTTTTCAAAATTATCTTCATACACACTTACATGTAGGAAACCTCAAAACATAAAGCCAAATAAAAGATTTCAAGGCAAGTCTAGGTGTGAAAAGTCAACAAGTTAATTTTCTTGCAGTGGGAAAATTAGAAATATTTGCATTTGTAATTTGATTTCCTCTGCTGCCTTACTTTCTTCCCTCCAAAAGTATTTTTTTTTGTTTTCTCCATCACACAGGACTAAACACACACACACACACGGATATTAGAAAAAATATTACGCTAATATGAATACTTATTATGATTTTTTTCCAAAATACCACCTTTGGCAAGAGTATATTCTTTGGTTTCTAATGTGCAAAAGAAAAAAAAATTAAAGTAGAGGCTGCTGGGCAAAGATGAAACACCGAGCTTATGATTCAGAAGGAAATTCTCAATAATTTCCATGGAAATAGGTATTTTATCCAGTTCCACACAATTTTGTGAGTTTTCCTGTGTGTTTTATGTTTTTATAATTGCAACTTAGTTGCCTATCTTGATTATATTTATAATAGCTCTATAAAAAATTATACCTAGATAACATTTCTAGCATTAAATGTAATGGAAATTATGATTTTATTTTCTTGATTTATCCTGTCTTTTTTAAAAATTTTGAGTGCAGCAGTGATTTGTAACACTGTGAAGTGGCATGGGCAGATATCATTTGTATGCACTTTCAGTCAAGTGGCAAAGAGCCCCGAATTTCTGCAGTGAGCAGCTTCTTTATTTACTTCCTCCTCTTTGAATTTATTTTCATAGATTCTCTCGAGAGTAATAATTTCATAAAGTAACTTTCCCACCCTTGAATCCTGGCAGGGGGCAAAATTGCTGCTAATTATTATAATTGCATGTTTCAATCCATTCTGGAGCACCAGGAATTAATCTTATATGAAATGTGATCCGCAGACAGGTCCCCTAGCTCGTTAATTTGCTGTTAACTAAATCAGTATTTTGTTTTACTCTTGATGCTTGAATAGATTCATTCCATTCTTGGCCTCAATTAGAGTTTGTTTGAACTGTGTCCTACTAATCTGTCAGATTGAAAAATCAATCATATAATTCCATTTTGCAGTGATACTAGTTGAAAAGGTATTTACATACTATCATTTATATAAGAATCGCCATTAATTTAATGCAGATACAGTTTTAACAGAACATGATTAATTGTGAAACAAATTGTATCTCCTTTAGAGACTGAATAAATCAATGCAAACATGAAAATTCTGAGGACTTTCAGAGATAATATGAATTCAAATGTCAGAGAAAGCTTTTTAAAACTGAGAGTTCGTACTTGGTGTAAAAGTAGCACTACATTAAAAAGTCTATAATAAAACAGCAATTCTTGTGCTCTGAGCACCTGGATCAATACTTAGGTATTGTCAGATGTACAGTAGAATCAAAAAGATTTCAAGAATACCTTTATTAAGGGCTGTTAAACCAATGAATATGCTGTCTGAAAATGTTCCTTCCATGAATAAGAATTTGTTATTGATGGAGATGTACATTCTTGTCACAATTTTCTGATTTTAAATGTTGGAATTAACATAATAAACTTCAGTACAAAAAGAAGTCAAATTTTCAGCCTTAATTTGTTAACCAGTGATCTAATTTTTCAGTGCATTGTCAAATTGTATGCCCTAAAACACCATGCTAGACAAATCCACTCATAATCATCTAACCTTATATTTTAATTCCTTCAGGCTCAGTAGACCAGATATTTTCAAATACCAGTCCCTCAGTTTGGAATAAGCTTCCTTAGTCAGTAAATTAATTTTCTTAATCCTAACATTTCTAATTGTAAATTGTAGATGACATGCAGATGCTGAACTTGCGTCAGTGCAGCTCTGAATATAAATTCATCTTTGGGGAAGAAAGGATGGAGAGTACTCCTACTGAGAAGGATATAAAAGCAAACCTGACCTGGCAATGTGCACTCATAGCCCAGAAAGCCAACCATATGCTGGGCTGCATCCAAAGAAGCATGATCAGGCTGAGGGAAAGGATTCTGGCCCTCTGCTCTGGCCTTGTGAGACCCCACCTGGAGCACTGCATCCAACTCTGGGGTCTCCACTACAGGAAAGACATGGATCTGTTGGAGCAGGTCCAAAAGAGGGCCATGAGGACAATGAGAGGGATGGAGCACCTCTCCTTTGAGGAAAGGCTGAAAGATTTGGGGTTGTTCAGCTTGGAGGAGCAAAGGCCTGGGAGGACCTTATTGCAGCCTTTCAGTACTTCAAGGAGGCTAATAAGAAAGAGAGCCTGTAATGATAGGAAAAGGGATAATGGTTTTAAACTAACAGAGGGTAGATTAAGACTAGATACAAGGAAGAAATATTTTAGAGAGAGGGTGATGAAACACTGGAACAGATTGCCCAGAGAGATGGTAGATATACCATCCCTGGAAACATTCAAGGTCAGGTTTGACAGGGCTCTGAGCAACCTGATCTAGTTTACGATGTCCCTATGCATTGCAGAGGGATAGGAATAGATGATCTTTAAAGGCTCCTTCCAAACCAAACTATCTTACGATTTTATGGCACGTGATCTGTGAAGACCTTGTCTTTCTTCACAACAGTTATTTTAATACTCTCATGTTTCTGTCCACGTGAATTGAACGAGTCAATTGGTCATATTTTTTAGTTCACACAGATAATACCATTTGAAGGAGGGTTGACAGAGTAAATCACTGCTATTTTTGTTAGAATTTGAAAGTAAAACATTTTTGCTCATTTAAATTACTAATTAAAAAAAAGTTTAAATACTTTTAACAACAAAACTAACATTTGTTACTATGATTAATATAATAGTTTCAGATGCAGGGCTTTGTGAATTAACATTTTAATAAACTAGCTAAATATTGCATTAGATTTTGTACATCTTTACTGTATATTATTTAATTTATAAGTATAAATAATAAATAGTTAAAAAAAACCTGTTAAGAAACCCGAAACAAATACATAAATATGTCAGCCCCCAAAATTCTAAAATCTTTGAGTAGGCATATAAATCCAAAAGCTACAAGAATCATATCTGTTTTCTAACATTAATAACTAGCCATGTGGAAAAGAGACAGGAGAAACTCCATAGGATATTGCTAAAGCAGGAGTGCATATGAATTGTGTATGCATATATGGTACCTGAGTACATAGAGTTATTTGCAACAAAGGCCTTGGTCAGGAATGATGTGATATGTATGTATCAGTCTTACTTTTTCACAAGTTCATTAAATCCTGTAACAAGAATACCAGGCACTCAAGCAAAATCACAGAGGTATAAAATAAATAATTGATTTGATGCGGAAGAAGAGAACTAAACCTTCAGCTAGATAAATATTGCATTAGAGTTTGCAAATTTTTACTGTATATTACTGAAGTTGAAAGTATAAATAAGACATGGATTTGATGGATGTATACTCAGTGGATAAAGAACTGGCTGGATGGCCACACACAAAGAGTTGTGGTCAATGATTCATTGTCCACGGTGAGACCAGTGACAAGTGGAGTCTCTCAGGGGTCAGTACTGGGGACAATATTGCTGAACATCTTTCTTGGCAACATGGACAGCGGGATCAAGCACACCTTCAGCAAGTTCACTGGTGACACCAAGCTATATGGTGCAGTCAACACACTGCGGGGAAGGGATGCCACCCAGAGGGATCTTGTCTGGCTTAAGGGGTGGGCCTGTGTGAACTTCGTGAAGTTCAACAAGGCCAAGTGCCATGTCCTACACCTGGGTTGTGGCAATCCCAGGCATACTGTGGGTTGAGCAGAGAAGTGACTGAAAGCAGCCTTGCAGAGAAAGACTTGGGCGTGATAGTTGATGAAAAACTCAACATGGGCCATTAGCGTGCTCTCACATCTCAGAAAGCCAATGGAGTCCTGGGTTGTATCAAAAGGAGCATGGCCAGCCGGTCCAAGGCGATGATTCTACCCCTCTACTCTGCTTTTGTGAGACCCCACCTGCAGTACTGCATACAGTTCTGGTGTCCCCAAGGTAAGAAGGATATTCAATTTTGGAGCAAGTCCAGAGGAGGGCCATGAAGTTGAACAGAGGGCTGAAGCACCTCCCTTATGAAGACAGGCTGAGAAAGCTGGGGCTACTCAGTCTGGAGAAGAGAAGGTTGAATGGAGACCTCATTTCTTCACTAAAAGAGTTATTGAGCTCTGGAACATGCTGCCCAGGGATAGGTGGAATGTTCCCCCCTAGAAGTGTTAAAAAACTGTCTAGAAGTGTCACTTGAGAACATGGTTATCCATGAGACATGTCACTTGAGGGCAGTGCTATGATAATGGTTGACTCAATGATCTTAGATGTCTTTTCTATTCTATAATTCTTAATGATTCTATGATTCTGTGCTTCTCTGATTCCTTTTAGTTAAGGCATTTAGTGTCTTAAGATGAGCTCCAAATAAAATACTGGTTTTGTCTACAGATCCTGTAGCTTCTGTTTCTGTCCTTTATAGCTGTTTTCATTTACCAATGAATTTGTTTCCAGAGAGGATGCATGAGTCAGTCATGACTCAATTCATTACACATGCTTTCAAGTGAAAAAAGGAAATAAAAGGAAAAAGAACAATTTATTTTCTGATTACAGATTTCAATGATGCTACAGGTTCCCTATTTTCAAGTGATAATCACTCTGCACTGAGAGAGCTGCAGATGTGCCCTAATGATAATTTTATCACAATTAATATTTTATAAACACAGAAGTAGGACTTGTTGCATATGCTCATAAATATGGCTGTGAAGGTGCAGAGGACTACTTGTGTGAAGAGAAAGAGTTAGCTCTATGGTTTGATTTAGCAACAGGTGGAGAATATACAAGGAAGAGTATTAGTATGACTAGTAGCCAAAGTCATAACTAGTATATCATAAAAATATGCCTGTTATGGTATTCTACAAAATGATGGATTAAAGATTGAAAATAGAGGGAATACATGCTGTGAAAAAGAACACTCTTGGAAGCATATTAATGAGTTCTTATTATTCAAGATTTATTTTTTTTACTTCATCGTTGAAAAAAACAACCTCTGAGGTAAGTAACTCATTATCTGAAAGATTTTGTTTCTTTCCACTTAACTAGCTGCTATACTCCACTGCTCTTCTGTGATAAGCATACTTTTTGCCACAGTGTTTGGAGGTTTTTATAAAAACATAGTTTTAAAATCGGTTATATCTATAGTTTCATGTCCTTTTCCAAGAGTAATTAATTTAAAAAAAATAAATATGAGCAGAAAAACAATCCAGGACATGTTAAAAAGAACTTTTCAAAGAGACGATGATAGGAATCCTAAGTACAATCTATTTTGTCAGTAGTGTTTTACTTGTTTTGTCTATTCCTGATATAATTTCAAATAGACTAGCCTACCTGAATAATTCCTTTTTTATTTTGTTTTGGTATATGTAATATATGTTTAAGCAACTAGCAGTTAGCTTTTTACTTATGAAAAAGGAATCATTCTTTGTAAACTGTAAGACTGCTGCTTTTGGGGCTATTAAAGGTTATTTTCACACAGTATGTAAGAAGAGAAATCAATATTTTGAAGGTGACCTGGTATTAATAATTTTTTATTTGTATTTCATGTACTACATATGAATTTCTGTTTGCAACTTTTAGATGAAAATTTAGTCAAGTCATGCTATTGTGATAATAGAAATTTAGATAATGTTCTCACTGTCTTTATGCTATTTTATATATGATTTATGTAAGAGGTATAGTTGAGAATTATTAAATAAAATGGAAAAATGCCAGATTAGTGAATATACATCCTTTCATTAAAATAGAACTGTTTTAATAAAAAAAAAAAATTGTGGAAGTTGTGGAAGCTTTCCTGAGACATCTTTTCATATCTGTATACAGACAATGACAAGAAATCCTTTCTTTATGGGCTCTAGACAAAAATACTGCTCTCTTCTCTCCTCCTTCCCCCTCTGATTTTTAAAGTGAGTTCACTTTGATTTCCTTTGGTCACATTCCTATGCAATAGATAAAAGATTTGTGATGTTTTTGTTTTTCTATCTCCTCTGGAATATTTGAGAACATAAGCAAAATAACATCAAAAAGAAGTAGATACCTTTACAGCATGAACATTGTTTCCTTACATGGTAGGTGACCAGTAATTGAGTCTCTCTCTTAGTAAGATGAGAGAGATCTTGAACTTTCATTCATCCAGAAGAAATCAGCCTGTTCAGTACATCATTAGAGGAATTGGTTTTATTTTCCTTTCCCACAAAAAATTATCAACTTTGTTTATTTGCACTGTAATGGTGGATAAAAACTGATGTCAAAACTTTGGAAGTTTTTTGTTCCACAGCCAGTCCTAAGAAAGAGAGATTCCAAAAGATTACAACACCCCATGACACAATATAAGAGGTAAACTATGAGTTGCCATTAACAGTCTAAAATGAACAGTCTAAGCGTAAGATGGAACAGTATAGGTTGATTTACTGTAGAAATTCACTACTAAAATGCAACAAGATCTTAAGGGTAGAATGCATCTGAGAA
Organism: Corvus brachyrhynchos; assembly: GCF_000691975.1. NCBI lineage: Eukaryota > Metazoa > Chordata > Aves > Passeriformes > Corvidae > Corvus > Corvus brachyrhynchos. Next base: position 861,867 of record NW_008240037.1, read on the forward strand.
AAGATATATTTCCAGCAGACCTGGGAGCAGATTGGAAATACTTGCATTCTCTGAGAGGTGGTTCCAAGTCTAAAGATAGGTCTATAAAAGACCATGAAGTTATATGTAATTGAAAAGATGGAAAGAAAGTGGATTAAAAATAGTGAAGGAAGACATCAAATATAGAAAATACAACCCAGTGAAGCCTTTATAAAAGAGATAAGTGTATTCAGTCAATATAAAATATATTCATATGTCCTGAGATATATTAAATAGTAATAATTAAAAAACACTTTGTTTTCCCACACAGTCATTTCAGTTGAAGTAGATATTTCTCTTTAAAATGTTGGAGTGAAGGTTAAGAATTTCATTTTATAATAAGATTTTAAGAAAGAGATAAGATTGTTGGTTGTGATGATTATATTTCAGATGTTTGCCATAGGCATCAGATGCTTCAGGACTTAATTTACTCTCTATCAGGAGAGAGCAATTTTGATTACATGTATGGGGAGCACATGTTTCCAACACACCAATGTCCTTTTAATATCCTGGATCTATTTGTTTTTCAAACATCACTACTGGACAAACTCAGTTATTTCCTTAGTAGCCAATCATGCACAAGGCATTGACCATCTCATATGAAATGAGCTTCTTTTGCTTTCTTTTTCCTAATTTCATTTTCTTCTTTCATCAGTTTCACCTATAACTACCTATCTGTCACTATTAATTCACAGTTTATAGACTACAAAGGTTCATTACTGAACTTTCCTATGCAAACATTATTTTTCTCTTATTGGTATTCCTTCTAACATTTTGCCAGGCTTTTGTTTCACTGTTCCTTATCTTTTGCTTCAAGACTTAAATTACAATGTGTCCTGTTCGATTTCCTTCCACTTTAAATGTCAATATTATTTTATCATAAATCCTTGGTTAATTAATAATTTTAATTTATGTCTCTTGATTCTATTATTTCTTTATGTTGTTGAGGTTGTTTCTCTTCAATCCTTAGCTTTGTGAGGGCTAAAATTTAAGATTAATTTTAAACATACACCCATGGCCATTACTGACAGGGTAGCTGCTTAAATTGAAAAATTGTGGACTTGCATGTTTATTTTTAATCCAAATTCTTGTCTATTTTGGCAAATGAGAAGAAAATTTTGTCTAATCAAATGTCTTCTTCAGAACATAGAAATGTAGGCTTAAGGATTTAATAAATTATTCTTTAGATTTAGAGGTACAATTGCACTAAAAATATATACAGGTGCATAAGAGTCATGGATGACAAGGCAGCAAATGATAGTTTGGAAATATTTATTAGGAGAATTGTAACTTCTCAAAATCTTGCAATATCAAAATATTTTAGACGTGAAGGATGCAGAAATTTCATTGAGGAAATGTGGAACACTTACAGATGACTATGTATTTTCTTGTTTATAATTTTCCACTGTCTTTGTAATCAGCAAGAGACTTCTACATAGCAACATTAATTTTTGGATTGTTTTTGGTTTTCCTTTTATTTATTTTTTTCTGATTCTGATGCATGTTTGTATCACAAAGGTTTTAGAGGCAGAAGTATATTTTAAGATTCAAGCATCCTGTTGTGTACTACTCAGCTTTTCTCAGGAACAGTATCAATACTATTTATTTCAGTTGAAGAGCTGAAACCTCTTCAACATCATCTTATCTTTAAACATGTAATTTAAGGCAAGTAGCTTAACCTTAAACTAATTTGGTTTTTTTCAGTTTTAGAACAGGTCTATGGTGTTCAAACAAGTTTAAAGTCAGTGTGAGAAACTAAAATGCATTCCTTGAAAGACTGGGAAAATATATTTTCCCTTTGAAATGTGATTCTAGTTTTTATGTCAAGCTATTTTGTCTTCTTTCCAGTTAATATCCTTGTTAGAAAAAATTTGTTCTGCTGGATTTTTCAGCAAATTCCAGCCTTTAATTACATCATCTAATGTGATTCAGGATTTCCCTTTTTTCCCTTACCATCTTTTTATTTTTCTTTTTGATGTTGATGATCCTGCTCTTAAACATAATTTGCTTTCTTTATATGGTGAAATTAATGAGTATTTGGAATAGATCCTACCCCAATGAGCATAAGCATTAAAGACTGCAGGAGCGTTATGTAAAATTGATTAGTAAGTTTGGATAAGACCAGTGCTCTCCTCAATCAAAACAAACAAACAAAAAAAAAACCAATTAGAAGAAGCACCATATTTAGACCATATTTAAGTTCTTGGTTAGTATCAGCATGAGAAAGCCCATCTTGAATATCCAGATGGCATTAACAAAGGAAAATAAAATCCAATAAAACCCCAACTCCTGTCTGGTATTTTGAGCATGTCATATAATGCGTAGATAATACAAGTTATAGCCAAAATGAACTTGCCAACTTCAGAATTATTTTGTCTCCTGGCAATAGAATTGCAAGTGCTCTAAATTCTCTTATTATTCAGCAGTCTTAAAATGGTGATGTAAAAATAAAAACAACTTTTGCATGGAAATTTTAAGCAGCTGGTTGTACATACTGCCAGGTGAGGAGACAGATGACCGAAAGCAACTCAAGTGATGGAACAACTTCACTTTTCTCATTCATTTGATGGAAGAACTGCACTGTTCTCATTCATTTGATGTTTGAAATGCAAGGTGTAAGGACAATGAAAATGTCAATGCTCAGTCAGTTTAACAGCTGCACAATGGAACTGGTTATATCAAAGTTGTTCCTGAGGAATTTAACAGATGGTGCAGAGATAGAAGAGGTATTCTATTATTTGCTGAACAGAAAACAATGCACAAACATATTTCATAAAAAAGCGAGCACTGATTTGATAAACTGATGGTTTTCAACAGGGTGACCAATTTAATTTCTACCTCTGAATTTGCATTTTCTTGAAGTTTTTTTCTGATCTAACAGTTGCCTATCAAACAGTAATGCATTTTTTTTTTTAATTTACTGAGCTTCGGCTACCTGAACCTGGCTTCATTTTTACACTTCTGAGTATTTTATTTTAGAACTAATTTATGTCATTTTGAGAATCTACTTTCAAGTCAATCAGAAACAATCAGAAAAAGTAATTTTAGGCTGTTTGTATATATAAATATATATATATATATATACACACAGACACTGACTAGCATGTTCAAATACTGTTGAATTACTTCCCTGGTATGATTTATTTTGTTTCAACGAGACTTCTACTTGCAAAAACATGCACACATTGCACAGCAAATAGATCTCTTGTTAGGTGCCTAATATGGCCAGGTATATATATATGTATAAATCTCTTTAAAAAACAGATCTGGTCCTAACCTTTATTTGTGTAAAACGTGTGATTTACAAAGAATTACATTCTTGTGTAGCATATATTTCTCGTCGACACTTTTCTGAGATGTGACTCATGCAAGTGACAAATTCTGGGAATTGCTTATGCTTACCTCCTGTTTTTAGATCTAGAGATTTTTTACATGCCTACATAGTCATGTAGCTTTTACTCATTCGTAAGAAATTATTTTAATCCTTTTTCACATCTTTATTATTGTCATTCTATCTCAATAATACACTCAACTTTGTTTTCCTCCCCCTGCTTTTCCACATATATGCCACTCCCCTCTTTATCTCATTGCTTCCTATGCCTGTTCCACTTCATATCTGATTTCCCATACATTCTGCCCAGTTTTCCCATATTTATCAAAATTCCTGGGTACTTTGAAAAAAAAAACTAGCCTTTTTCTTAATTTTTTGTTTCAAATGTATTGTCTGTATACTTTTCCTGAATTTGAGTTGTTCCAGTCTGCTATTTAAATCAATACTGTTCATCACAAATATCTATTCAAAAAAGAAATAATTCTGCGTCATTTAGCAGTATGGTCAAGACAAGATCTTGTTCATTTGAGCTGGCAGTGTATGCTTTCCTTGAAACTTGTTCCTGTGAACTAGCCACATGATTACGTGCAATTCTGTCTTCCAGTTAAAAACTAGAAGTTTAATTAACCATTTATTTTCAAGAGAGAAGACAAGCTGTTTAATTTCCCCTTTGAGATATTCAGTAACAGGAGGGGTAGTTTGTTTTTTTTCAGATAAAACAGTTTGATAATTTCAGGAATGTCTTGCTTTTCTCCGTTTTACACAGAAGTTTATCTAATTAATTGTCTCTGGTTTTCTTGTGCTGCTTCAATAGAAGGATTTGCTGGACCCACAAATTTAAATGAGGAAGACACTCTGTTATTTGAGCTTAAAAAATAATAAAAATTTTATTTTTATTTTCTGGAGCCTAAATAAGTATCTGTTAAGAGTTATTGGAGTTGGGATAAAGTTCTTCCTGAGTATGAACATGACCTTATAGCTATAATTGAGATGGAGTAAACCCCTAGCCTTGAACATTCATATGTTGGTTCAAAATCATGACATAGATCCCAATAGTAAAAATTAAATATAGGCTTACAGGTAATAAAGCAACATTTAAGTAGAACTCAGTATCTGCAAGTATATTAGCAAGTATAACAGCCTCAGTAACAAAATAAGAGAAAATAGATAAAACCCATGGATTCAAACTGCAGTCTCTCTCTTGCATTGTAATTTTTCTCCTCACTGTAATTTCTGGAAGTGTTTGAAATGTAATATGTAATTAATAAGTGTGTCAAAGGATGTTCTAATTAAAGACAAGATTTAGTATTCCAGTAGGGTTTCAGCTGAATATGTAAATTTTAATTATGCTTTTATAAAGCTAACTTAACCAACCACATTTCTAATACAGATTGAAAAGTATATATCCATATTAACAAAACACCTTTAAGCAGAATAACACATTATCTGTGTCTGTCAGTATGTTTATCACTTTTGGAAATGGACAGATTATTTGAGATATTAAGCATTTAAGTAAATATATTAACAGCATTAAAGGTATTATCCAAACTGCCAATGAAAATTAAGGCAGAGAAACATAATTAAAATAAAAAAAAACAAGGCTGCTCGTCCTGGCAGAAAATATATACTCACAGGTGGGTTCAGTAAGTAGCTGCTTTGGCCACTAATGATATGTGTGAGTTTGGGCTCATTTCTTATATTCCTCCATAGATACAGTTTGGCACTATCCATAAGTATATATTTTAAAATAACTCATCAGAGAGAAATACTGTACACAATGTCATGACTTTACACAGCCCTGTTTCTGCATTCATTAAGATTTGCATTAATAATCAGTTTTAATTTAGATTTATAACCCATCATGTTCATTTGGAATTCTTTGTGCAGGCGGTAACAGCTGTGCTAATGAATTTTGTGCGATACTTTATGAATAAATAATTTTCCTTGCTAGTCTCGCTGAAAGAATTAGCCCTATATTGCTGACGTTTAAGAGCATATCAAAGTAAAACACAGTTTTTCACAGTATTTAAAAAAAGTGCTGTACTATGTATGATTTATGAAAATGAAATCCAAAGGAAATAGTACTATATATGGGTGACATAAATGACATATAGGGCCAAGGGTACATTATAGAGCAAAGAGATGAAATGTGAAACAAATCTTCTCCACATCAAAAACATAATTTTCTACAAAATAATAAAAAGGTGTTTCACAACATGATGGCATTTTGTCTTGATGTGAATTTTGAATATGAATAGGAAAAAGTTTAGAAAGACTTTTATTGCTTGTTTGGATAGAAGCTGAGCCAATTTTTGTTGCCTAAATCTAACCCAGAAGACCTTTGAGAATGTGCCTGAAGGATTTCAGCATCCTGGACAAATTGAACAGCATCTAGTAAAATCTCCATTTTCAGTGAAGGCTCTCTATTTCTATACTGTAGTGCATACTCGTTTGGAACTTCTTTGAATATGGGAAGCTTGAAAAGCTTGAAAAGTAATTTTTATACTTTTAATTGACTGGTTACCATATCCATTTTTGAGTTTTTATTTTTTTGCGTGTTTGTGAAAGAAAGACATCATTTAGAAATGGATATAATTGCTGTTGATCTGAGATAATGGTATAGGGGGTATTTCAGGTAAATCAAAATGGTCTTCTTTTCCTTTTTCCTGATAATAGATTAACACATTATTATATCAAATGTAGATCAAATTCTAGAGTAACTATTTAAGCAAAAGTCTCACTGGAATACTATTTTCTGATTTACTTCAATGCGAATCCGTAATAACAGTACAGCTCAAACCTTACAACGAAAGTAGTAACCAATTCACATTTCAGTATATACTGAAATAGAGTAGGAGTCATTGTGGTTAAGCAGAAAAATAAGATTAGTTATTTTATATAAATATTTATTAAATTGTGTTATTTGATACACTTAAAATTCCATATGTTTAGTGAACATTGCTTTTTAAACATTTTTGCCATGAATGTTAGCTGGATTATTTTATTAAGTATTAGTGCTTTACAAATTCTATTGAATATAACATTATATCTGATGTTAAATCCTGTTAAAGTGAAAGATCTTTTGATTCCCATGGGTAACAGACTGAAGATCTTCAATATTTGAGAAAATCATAAGGAAGATCCTAAAATGCAAAATTCTGGATTAGGAATTAAAATTTAGAGAACCCCTTTACTACTATCATCTGACAGTTTTCTTGGATTTCAGAAATGTGGTTGCATATCAGCAGGTACTGAAAATAGAGTAAAACAATTCTGAAATAATTTTGCGGATGAAGTTTGTGGTTGAAATAATGAAATTTAAAGAGTTGATGGTTTTTCACTTGTGTTATTGTTAAATACCCAAAGAATCAAATGGTAAGTACATACATTTTATTAACATTTTTTAATCAGAAACTTATCATTTCCTTGGATTTTAGCAAGATACATACATCTACTTATAAACATATGCATGCATATGCTGTCAGTGTTTTTGTAGCTCTTCTGACTGGCATTTCAAAGGCTATAGACAATGCAATATAGCTATAACAACTCAGACTACAGTCAGTTTCAAGAACATAAATATACAGGTTTTATCTTGGACTTATACCTGGGAAACTGAAGGGTGTTTCTGAAGTGATTTCATAACATGATTAATACTTCCAAATGGTAGGGAAGGCAATATAAATTCATTAAGATTTGTTTTGAATGATAATGCAGGAGGTTAGTTTTCAATGTCCTCACGCTGTAACTTCAAAAGTTGGGGGTTTTTTGTCTTAATGAACCCAAGTGGTTTGTTGGTGACTTAACATATTTTTTATTAGCTTACTAACAGCATAATGGTTAGAAAGAGGTTGTGTTTTCTAATTTACTAATTGATTTACTTCAGTTAATTGATTTACTTGTTTTACATGGTTAATAGATTTGAAGAAAAGAAAACAACTACAGTAAACAAATTATACTTCTTATCTGTGGCGCTCTTTCCTTATCTCTGTAAAGGGAGTTAATGCTAGAAAAAATTCTGGGAATAGGTGTATTGTGCTCAATCCCAAGAATACTGAAAAACCTTTGAATACTTTCAACTATTTGCAAATGAAGATGCTATTGATTTCCTTACTGCAGTACATATAATTAAAGTTTTTTTAGATCAGTCCTTTTTGCTATGTTAAAATGAATCAATGCTGTCTCTCTCTATACTTTTAGGAGACATTAGAGACTAGTTATGCAGTGTTTGACTTGCTAACAGTTTTCTCCTGAAAATGGTATCAGATATTTTAGGATACCAAAAGTGAAAACTTTTTAAAATGTGACCTGCATGCTAAGAAATTAGTGAGGGAAGTTGTTAATAATAATTTTTCTAAGTTATTAAATATCCTGTCTTCTTGATTTGATTACCTTAATACCCTGATCTGATTAAAGCATCAAAAGAAACAAAGATTTACAAAACTAGAAGAGAAAAATGTGGTGTTTCCCTTATATTCAGTAGCTCAGCAACATAAATTTCAGAAAGGGCAAAATTTTACTTTCCTTTTCCTGAGAGGAATCTGCATCTGTGCCTCTCAAGTAAAAGCTATAATGTACATTCCTGGAATAAAAAATAAAGGAAGGAAGGAGCTGCATAGAATTATCTGATAAGAGCAAGATATTTCAATTAAATGAATTGACTCAGAAAATTCCTTATATGGGTAAATGCGACAAAAGAATGAGTGTGTTTTTTTCTTCATAATTTTTTAAATTAATACACAGTCTTGGTAGGGGGTTGTCTAGGCTTTTGGCTTTTAATGGACTTCTGGAGGTTTAGTCCATTTGTTGTTGCTCTGCTGGAAAATATCCTTTCCACCAGGTTACAGGAAAGTATGAAATGCAGTCACCTTTCTGAATGTGAGTCATGATGTGAGCAGGATAGGGAGAGAATAAAATATAAAGGCCTTGTATCTGCATTAATCTGTGAAGCTTTCCTCTGAGAATGGAAATTCTTTGATTCCTTCTTGTGTGTGTACACCTCTGTCCTCTAACTGTGGCTTGAAAAACAGTCTGTCCTTGAGTGTAAGAAGAGAAATCATGCTTTCCTTATGCAAAAGAGCTCCCCTGCCTATTAAATGTTAAGAAAAACAGAGGCCCTGTGACAAGCTTGAAAACCTGATAGCTTGAAATTCCAAATTCCTGCTGCTTAGATGAATGTGATAGTTAATTGTCTTAAACAAATCTAAGTCAGAAGCTCTAATTACTACAGGAAAATTTAGGAATAAATATTCTAGGTTTCCTGAAACTAAACCTGAGGTTCCTCTGAGATATACCAGATATCAGTTTCTCAATGCTCCCAAGATTCAGTGACCTAGGGGAAAAAAATCTTCCTTATTTCTGCAAGGAGCTTCACCTGCTACTATTTGAAGATTTCTAAGCTTCTAACTAGGAACTCTAGCCCATAAATTTGCTTCTTCTTTTATTCGTGTCCTTCATTTACATCATCAAAATCTGAAGGTTCAAGAGTATTTGTGCTATATATCTTCTGTTCAATAGTAATGAAGATTTCTAGGTGTGTAGTATAATTGCACTGTTTCCATTTTTCAATATGAACACTAAATAGCTTAGTCAAAAATCACTGTGGTCACAGGATATACATAACTTAGAATTTTGTGTCCAAAGAAAGATGCCATGCACATCTTGAGTCTTGAAGTAATTTAGGCCTTTGCAACTCTCCTTATGTCATTCATGATGGTTGGCGTGCAAACAAGTCTTACTTGGAATATAATTGGAAACATGAATAATGTTCACCTTCACATGAATTTCAATAATCATGTTCTTTGCAATGAAAATATTCTTTTTACCATGGGTTGAATTTTCAGCAATACATTTTTTCAGGATAGAACAACTAAACATGTCCTCACTGCTGACTTCTCAGAAGTGCATAACTTAATGAGAATAAGAATGAATAGAAGTAGGTGTCTTAGCACTGTGTTTATCTGCTTACTAATAGCTCATTTTTCATTAAAAGTATCTTTTAAATGGAATAAGGATACCTTTCAATGGGAAAAAAAAACCCACTCTGAATATTAATTTTTACTTTAAATATGAAATATTATTCTAATTAAAAATAGAAAATATGACTTAGTTGTCCAGAGCCTTTCATATATAATGCCATCATACCCAGTAACTACAAGTACACTTTCCCCCATCCCCACCCTCCCCCTACTTGTTTTTCTAATCAAGGACATGCTTTCTCCCCTGAGGCATGTGGGAGTTTAACAATTACTTGCAGCTCTAACACCAAGCAATTTCTTCTGGGACTGCAATCTGTTAGAGTTCAATTTTCTCAGCCATAGATGAAATGATCAGAATGAATTTGTTCCTTCAGACTGAAACAGAATGAATAAACTAAATGTGATTGAAATGAACTTCTGCAGCACTTGTATGAGTGCAGGCTTCTTTTGCACGTAAGCATTCTGTCACATACAAATACAAGTGCTGGAGTTCCAAATAGCTGCTTTCCTTATTTCCTTCTCCTGCTTTTCATTTCAGATGTGACTTTTTACCTACAGAGATCATTAAGAACACAATTAGGAATGTTAGAAACAAAGTCATTGCACAAACAAGTGGGTAAAGATTGGGATGTTTTTGTGAAGAAGCAAACCAATATATTTAAGAAGAAATTTATCTACAGAAAAAACCCCAAAACAACCAAGCAACAATTCACAACAAAGACATGCACAAACACACATCAGAATTATATCTCTGCATTTACTTGGAAATTAACTACAGTCCCAAACACACTTTCAATAGAACTTCTTTTTATTTCATCACGATTTACAAACCATGCAGGAATCTGTTTGTTGTAGGACAATCCAGCCAGCTTTCTAAGCAGACTTGGGAGTTGAAACTGTGACTGATATTTACATTTTTGATTGAATTTGATTTTATTTAAATTATTTTAGTTGGTCTAACAAACTTCATTTGGAAATTACATGAAATAGAGGAGATATTCACCCTTCCAGTAGAATATAACGTAGGTTTCCTTCCATTCTTTCCAGAACCACATGAAGAAATAAAACTTCTTATGAAGATTTACAAACAAACCAAAGTACGTCTTTAGTTTACTACTTGCTTCTTACTCCTTTGTGCTCAAATGTCACAATTTTATTGTCTCAGATTTCCTTGTAATTCAAGTCTGTGTCTGATGTTGAAGCATTGTAAGCAAATCGAAATGGTGTCACTGCAGGTGATTATTCTTTGAAGAAGCTGAAGAGTAATTAATTCAATCATTTGTATTTAACCATGTCTTGTTTTTTCTCTCAAACCAGGCGCAAATTTAGATAATGAAACCTTCAGAGACTTCCTCACAGGCAGTTGTAATACATGGCATTACAAACTGCAGAAAACCCCTGAAATTATTACTCTTTTGCAATAGTTTTTGAGATTTAAGCCCTGTGAACTATTGAGTTTTCTACACTAGTTATTTTCAGGGTAAAAACTCAAATAGACAAACAATAATATAAACTTTTCTAGAGCGGGTTCCAGTGTTCCATCTGACTGTGTGAACGTGGTGTGAATAGGGAGCCAAGGAGGCACCCATCGTCTCACTGTAGCAGCCCTTTTTTGAGGGCACCTTGGTCCTAGTTCAGGTGGTGCAAGTGAGACTGTCAGAGTGGCTCCTGGAGGATCAGACAGGAAAGTTTCCTCAACACAAGGCTGGATGATACTGTAGCAGCAGGGACCTATGCACTGAATAAATCAGTATGAATATAAATATGTGCAAATACTTCTTATTAAATAATGAGCAAATGTTCAAATTGCACCTTATTTTTAATCTTCTTTATAGTATTGTAAAACATTTTTGGTAGGTGATGAGTTACACAGTCTTTTTCTATCTAAGGACCCAAGGTGACATGCACTTAATTCAGTCTGCATGAAAATTCTAATAAAATATAGGGGTTTATGTACTATAAGAGAAGATAAAAAATAATAAATTAGCTACTTTTAATTTTGTGTCAAGTGTTATTAAATATGAATTACTTTTAAAGTGGTTGCTGTTCAGAGGCTGCCTTTTGTAACACGGCCAAGTAGAATATCCTTTGGAACACGTGAACTAGTTAGGCTAGTGCTAATAATTCTCTCTTATGTGTGAAAAATAGACTGACTGACTTTTAAAGTGGCTGTGGTAATCAGCTGTAGTAGGACTTCATAAATTCTATTCAGCACTCTTT
>NW_008240037.1:873571-912320 GCF_000691975.1 Corvus brachyrhynchos
AGGATATAAGTAATAAGTCCAAATCCCTGAAATCTTTAAAATTAAACCATCAAACATTTTGGGAATGCAGAAAACCAACATGAGTTTAAATGGTGAAAAAGACAGATCTGTCACTAACTATGTTTGTCTCTTTAAGTTGGAGCAATGCTGATGTTAATAGATACGTGAAAGTATTTGTTCATAACTCATGACCCTATCTATCTTCTAGATGCTGCCAATATGCTTTCAAGGTAGCTGACCAGCGACACTTTCTTGAAGGAGCTATTCTTTGTGTGCTCGTATTTTGATTTCTGGTGTATAAAATGGGTTTTCCTTTAAGATGCCCATGCGGACAACACACAACAGAGCACTTCCCTGCTCTCCCTCTCCTCCTCTCTGCTCTGCTAGAACAAGGTTGTCATCTTACAGGTCCTTAAAATGTGTCTCTGTAACCCACAACAAATCACATACTGTGGCAAGATTCAGAAGAGCTTCGAAAAGGAAAGAGGGAAAGGCTAAGTTACAAGCTCAGAGTTTTTTCTTCTTTGAAAACTACACACACAGAGTAAAAAAGTATGATTTTTATACTCATTCAAATTATTAGCCAAATTCCTGGAAATTTTGCATGGTTTGGCTGATTAGAAATGATATTAAGACCTTTATGCTACAAAGTATATTTCATTTTTTTAAAAGCAAAATTGTTGCTGTCGATCCTTCCAAGTTTCATATGGCGTGCAGTGCTCAACAGTATTAACCTCAGAATTTTGGAAATTATTATAAAACTGCATGCCTTATGCATTTAAAAGAATGACTACTAGGTGCTTGATATTTATATTTTCTGTTTCCGCATTGAAAAAAAAAGTAAGACAGAACACAACTCAAGTATTTTGAAAGGTTTGCATCAACTGCAGGTCTCAAAGGGATCTCTGTAATACTTCCTAAATGTTCTTTAATTTCTAGAAGCTTGAGTGAATCATAGATACCTATGTGTAAATTTGCAGACACTTATAGACCATCTGCTCCAATGCTCACAGGGGCCTAACATGCTGACTGCTATGACAATTTAATATATTGACACAAAATACAAGGGTTAAAAAGAAAGAAGAAATGAACACAAAACTAAGCCAAAAGTCAAAGTACTGAAGTGTTGGCAGAAAGCCAGGTTATGAATAATAACAACTAGAAATACAAAGAGAAGGAATTCTTAATTGCTTATGTACATGTGCAGGGAGTCTGGAGAATATAAGAATTATAGCTGTTTATTTGTGAATCTGGAATTTAAAATTAATTGGTATTCCTAAAATTTTCTGGAAAAATTGTATGACTGGAAAGTTAAATTAATGGATTTAATTAAGGTAGCGAAAAGGTGATGAATGCAATTTAGAAGATGGGAAATGGGGTTTACTGTATATTTTTTCAATAGAGTAAAAAAGGCAAGGTGACTCCTATAAAATCTCATCTGTGTACATACGTTATTATTTCATGTTCTTTTTCATTATACACAGGAAAACCTTCTGTGTTAACAGTGGCACTGGATTTAGGCATTTTTTATAAGACTGTGAATGCAGATAAATGGTACCCAAGAATTTGAAACTCCCAAGTCTTCCTGTGTTAGTGTCCATAAACTGTAGAATAGCAGAGGAAATCAACAGAAACAGAGCAAAAAGAAACTAACTGTTTGCTCCCTGTAAAGAGGGAGAGAAATAACATGCCTGATATCGAAGCTGAGTAATATACTGATGTGAACAAGCAATCATTACCAGATTGAAGAAGAGGGAACAACGAACAGATGTTTAAAATAATTCATTCTGATTAATACAGATCTCAGAAGTATAATTTAATCAACTTTCTTTTTTTATTAATAAATGCTTGCTCCAAGTTTAATTATAGAAATTTATTTAAGCTGCTTTAAAGCACAGGAATTCACATGGTAAAGCATTTAAAAAAGCAAAAACATTAAACCCACAATTTGGAGACAATCTGATACATCTTAAAATGCTTTTCTGTGTAGTAGCTGGTGGATGTGTTTCTATCTTACTTCTGCAGAAATCACTGGTATCTTTGGTAGTATTCATCTAGTTTTTATCCCTTTCTTGACAAGGGAACACAGAAGTGTCACTGATGAAATTTGAGTGTGGGATGACGATAGGGATAGGTGTAGGCAATTAAACATGCCAGTTATCTGAATCCCTAAACAGTCAGGATTAATACAAACAGCAAGTGTATCACTGCATCCTAGTGTAAACTGACTGGTGTAGAAATTAAGAATTCTAAAGATACACACAATGCAGGCATCTTCATCGTAGGAAGCAGTGACTGGGAAGAAACTTAGACCATGGAGAATAACCAACAGACTACAAAAGAACTCCATTACACATATAACATTTGATTCCCAGTGAAGAATATGGCCAAAAATACGCTCTGCATTTGGTTTTTATATAATTTCAGCTGTATTTCTTTGTCCAGCTCTGGCACTCAGAATTCAAAAAGAGGATTAAAAGATTGAGTGTGTTCAGAAGAGCCACAGAAAAGATAAAGGTTTAGAAAGTGTACTGCAGTAAAAGATAGCCAAGCTTTTTTTTAAAGTTACATATAAACTATTACTCTTCAGAAGTTATACCAAAAAAAAGAGAGAAATTTTCTCATAAGCAATTACTGACAAAGTTGTCTTAAGCTAGTGATAGGTAATTTAGAATGAAGGACTGGGCCTAGGTTGAAAAAATAATATTTTAAAATAAAATTAATTTATGAAACTATTCACAACTAAATTCTGAATTATTTTCTGTAGATTCAGTTGCCTGGAGCTTATTCAGTTTTCATAGAAACACATTAATTTGCTGTTTAGGAAGCCCATAAGCAAAGAAAATAAACTTGATGAATAGAATCTCTTTACTTTTTCCCAGGGCATTTTTTTTTAGGGCATTCCCCCACCCAGGGTGCCATGAGGAATGTTGTATCCATAGAGGCATGAGAGGAATGAGTCATTTCATTCCTGTGGGCCTGAGCCATTACACACTTGAGGAAGGAGAGGCAATATCATTGTCAATTTCACCTATTTTGAGTCAGGCATTATTAAGATGTGAAACAGTAAATAGGCATTTCCTACAGTATAGATCAGTAAACAGTTCTTCAGTTTCTCTTAATAAAGTGATCATGGGCAAACACTTTCAGTTATTAACACCATTTGCTGACATGTAAAAGTCATGAAATATAGCTACATAAGAGTTTATGGTTTCTTGTTTTTTTCTTTTGATTTGTAAAACCTAAGTACTATTTCTCAGAATGATTTTGTTGCCAGAAATCACTATATCTTATTGGACATGGTTGGTTAGAATAGCAGGAGTCTCTTTTAATCAGATGCCTCAATAAATTAAAATGTGTGATTTTATTTTCTCATTGAAATCTTTTGACTAGTCTGGTTTATTTTACCTAGAAAAGCAAAATGTATCCTTTAAATTTAAGAGAGTCAGACTGGAAAATTTATTATTATAATTGCTTTTACTATTGATAAAATTATTTTTAATAATACTAGTTTCATCCCTAGTTTTTGAACATGGGGTGCATTAATTTCATATTTCTTATGGGATGAAAGAATTTGAATGAACAGTTGTTCATGTCTAACATTCTGTAAGAAAAGCTAAATGAAAACTTATGAAAGCTAAAAAACTCTGGCATTATCAAATCAGTATAAATGTCATATTAATTAACTCATTTTCATAAAATAAGTATTGTAGATTTTAGTTATAGATTCTCTTTGAGTGGAGAAAAATGACAAGAATATATCTCTGCCACAGCAAAATTATTTTTATAAGCTTAAATTAAGTGTACCTTTCTTAATCAAATCCAATGACAAATCACTATTAATCCACTACTGTTATTAATATGACTTGCTGTTCTTAAATTGCAAATATCACTTCTTTTGTCAGATTTTCTAAAGAAACAAAGATAACAATTAATAATACAACATCCTTGTCACTCTCACAAGAGGCAGAACATACCTGATGTTCCTAGTAGGGACTTTGGACAGATAGAGCAATGCTTTCTGCAATTAATTCTAGTTTCTAATATTTCATGTTTCATATCCTGACAGATATTTTTTAATGAAAAAGAAGAGGTAAACAGAAGTATGTGCTTTCGCAGTAGACCAAGTGTCAAGCTAAGATTCCAAAGTACCCTGAATTATGATGCAAATTAAGTGTTAATATGAGTTGCCTGAAATTTTTCAGCCGCTTAACCAAATAATGTAATGAACTCCTTTTCTTTTTTTTTAATCTTCTCTAGACAAATCTCTAATGTATGTAAAGTATTTTGTAATTAGAACTGCTTTCAGAAAAATTAATTATTAGAATATTTGACAAATAGGGAGAAAAAAAGAATCCACATTTACGCTAAAATTCTTACCTGTGTTCACACAGATACAGTCTAGAAAATATTTCAGTTTTGGAGTTCATGGAATGCCAGCACTATGGAAAGATAATCTGAATTATACTTAAAATTTTAATTTAAAACAATTATAGAATTATTTTAGTTGCCATTTCAAAGAAATGAATTTTGATGTTACCAAAGTAAGCCTGTCCAGTAATCAGCTTTCTCTGTTTTGAAAAGAGCACAGCAGTGACAGTCCTGTAGCTGCTGAGGGAGGCTTCCTAGCTTCTTCAGATATTGTATTTTCTTGGATATGCATCTCTCCATTTAGAATTGAAGGTGGCCACTAAGTTCTATTAGTTGATTAAGAGGAAACTTTTTTGAAACTCCAGTTGTAGGTTCATAAAAGCTTAGAATTCAGATGTGTGATTTGTTGTTGTGATTGTTGGGTTTTGTCTGGGGATTTTTTCTTGATTTTTGGGGATTAGGTTTTGATTTGGTTTGTTGTTGTTTTTTAGCTTTTTTTTTTTAATTTCAGACGAAGTAGTTTAATCTTCAGTGGCATTTACCTGTTTTCCTCTGAGGCAGTCATTCCCAGGAGATACGATATCACTTTTCACTGTAATTCAGGACTTTCAGAACTTCTTGGTTGGAGTCTCAATTTTATCATATGAATAATATTTCATCTGACTGAAGATCTGCCAGCATGAGATGCACAACCATTGTTTATCCAATGATCGCTTTAAAAAGCCTTTTTGATGTTTTGTCTCTCTCTACGTCACCTCTACATGAAGAAAAAAGGGCTAGCAGACAGGAAAACAAAGTAGAACTTTAAATTGGATTTGCAGTCTGGACTTGCAACTGTTGCGAAAAAAGAGAAAAAAACCCTAGGTGTACACTGTGATTTTTCTGAGAAATCATAAACAGCAGTCAAATATTGTTTTGAATTACTCAATATGCACTTGAAAATTGTGGTTTAATTCCACATCATTTTAGTAATGAACATATGCTTGAAAATAAATTAGATGAGTGCCTTTAAGCTAAATCTGAAATTGATGTTTTAAAGAGTTGCCTGGAGGGTAAAATTATACTAATAAAAATTATAGATATATCTATATAGTTAGATTAATGCTAATAATTATTAGCTTATGTCTACTTCTGAGATAAAGTGGGAGACGACAGTCTTTATTTCCACCAAGCGAAAATACATATTTTTAACATCAAATGGGATGAAAAATGTCTCATCTAATTTTATATTTGGGCTATAATTAAACAGCAGTAAAATCTGAATGAGATTCTATTGTTACATATTGTGCTTGTATGAAGTGATATCAAATATTGCTGGCATTTATTATGAATTCCTTTAAAAAATCCTGTAGTGTTCAGGGTCCAACAATAGCATGATATTGCTATTGTTCCAAGGTTACCTATTTTGTTTTTAGAAGTATGAGAAATGAGAAAAAATGCAACCTACATTTTCATACTCTTACTCTGCAGATGTCATTCCAATTTTTCGATAAAAAGACATCTAAAAGAAAAAATGTGTTATTAAGGGAATGCCTCAACATGATAAATTTAAATGAACTTCTCAAAGGACTAATATAAGTGAAAATAGAAACATTAAGTCTGAAGACAATTTAGAATCCAGGCAGAGAATGATTGATATATTCTCAGAGTGTGTTTATGTAAGAGATGGACAGAAGTAAAAATGGCAGAAAAGAAATTGGATGTGTAGAAATAGACATGTCAAAATCCTTCCTAAAATGAGGAGGGTTGTTCTGTTATGGGACTTGAGAGAAGGAGTGAAATGCCTACTTTAATTTTTTAAAAAAATAATAGTTAATAGCCACCAGAATTATGCTTAAATGTTGGGTTTATATCTAACTATAAGCAGTGGTGAAATTTTCTGACTGGGCAGAACACTTGTCTAAATGTAAACAAAATTTAAATAAATTTAAATATGTAGCAACTCCTCAGTCAGTTGTTGCTTGTGAGCATTTCCAATTTTGTGGAAAAAAGTTTATTAAATTAATGTCTAAAAGTTAGCTGTAAAATGACTAGCAAAGTGCTTATAGAACATAGAACTTTTCATTCTTTTTAGAATAGCTGCAAAAATTCACCTTTTCTAAAGAGATAAGGAGTACAGGTAGCAAGCAATGCTTTCTACCACTTCCACCTTAAGGTTACAATATAAATGGCTAACGATATTTTTTTTTCTCTTTTCCCTGCTCTCCTATAACATAATTAGGGCTGAAAAGGCACTGATGAGAATAAACTAGCATTTAACGCATAGGAGGGAGAATCTTTCAGTACTGCACTGAACTGTTTCTTCAGTAGCTTTGTCATTTTAGTCATGTTTCCTACTACATATAGAATTGAATCATATGAAAGTCAAGCTTTTAGCAATTTTTTTTCTCTAATTGGCTAGCAAAATAACTATTCTTATGGTAAAGCAGTACAGAACTAAGACCCTGAGATTAGCTAATCTGGTTAGAGCATGTTGCTAAAAACACCAGGGTTGTGGGTTTGATCGCTGTACTGGCCATTTACTTTGGTGCTGGACTTGATCCTGCAGGATCCCTTCCAACTGAGAACATTCTGTATGTACCTTGCTTAGGGTCTGATATAACAGTTCTGGTTGCATTTAGCATAATTCCTATGAAAGTCTTTTCCTGTTTTCATGTATTGGAAAGTTTGCTGTCTTCTCTGACAAGCAATGCAAGCATACATATATCTACACATTTTCTAAATAATTATCTTTAAAAATACATAATAAAAATAAAAAAATACAGTAGGTAAGGATTATGGTAAAGATGAGATATTATGAAAAAATTACTATAGAGTCTGCATTTGCTAATGCTGGGTTGATGAATCTTCATCTATTTTTGGAATTTATTATTTTTTCTCAGTGGCTTCACAGAGTCAGAAAAGTAAGTTCATGCTGATCATTTAACCTCATTTCCAGCATAATGAGACAAAGACCTTATTATTGTGACATGTTTCATAATGCTTTTGAACTATCTAACAATATCTTGATTTAAAAGGTTCCAGTCATGAAGAGTTTAGCTCAGCCATAGTTAATTGTTCCAATGAAAAATGGCCTTCTATTGTTAAAATTTATTTTAAAAATGCAGATCTATAAAAACTTACTTTTGTTTGCAGTATATGTAGTTTTACTCCAGCTTGATGCTTTATCATAACCTTATATGCCAGACTGGGAGCTCCCTATTGGGAAATTTCTATTCCCTAGAGACATATTTAAAGACTGCATAAAATTGCTCCTATTAAACTGAGTTGACTGAGTTCCTTGAAATGGGACTTGAACAGGAAACAAATAGATATATATATACACTTTTTAATCCTTCTTATAATTGTGTTTGAATACTCCTCAGTATTTTGCTGAGTTTTTTGCAGTTTTTTTGTGGTCTGGACAGACACACTGGATGCAATAGCTGTGTCACTGGTGAAGAAAGTAATTTCATGTGGTGGATTGACCGTGGCTGGACATCAGGTGCTTACCAAATCTATCCCTCCCCTGCTCAGCTGGGGAGGGGAGAGAAAATACAACCAAAGATTCCTGGTGCACAGCTGCCTCACCACAGTCTTCACCACAGGCTGCAGGGGAATCTCTGCTCTGGCTCCTGGAGAACATTCTGGCCCTCTGTTTTCACTGATCTTAGCGTCTGCAAGGCTGTTTCTCTCGCGTGTTCTCACTCCTCTCTCTGGCTGCTAATGCCCAGGGATTTTTTAATCCCTTCTAAAATCTGTTATCCCAGAGACACTACGGCCATCACTGACAGGCTTGGACTTGGCCAGTGGTGGGTCTACAAATAGTAATACTAAAGTAATATTCATTATGTTTCATGAACTTAATACAAGCTGGACAGGATCCCTTATAGGTAAGAAACCACTGCTTTTAATTTAGCAGTTTTTCAGCTGGAATGAAGTTTAATATAAAATTTATTCTGTTGCATGCTTGAAAATACTTATTTGCTTATATTTGTATTTACTAATTCTTAACAAATTTCAGAGGGGTTTTTAGTGCTGGAGGCATCTTGTCCATCATATCACCCTTCACTTGCTCTGAAGTCCTACAAAACATCTCACATTTTTTCTTATCCTATACAGAAGTACCTGAAGTGTGCAATCACATGTTCTCTGCTGTGCTTAGGGGGTTTGTAGCTCACAGTGCACAAAAATAATGAATAAGTTGTTTTATGTAAAAGATGGTTTTTTTCTAGGGAAGATAAACAATGTTCTTAGAATTGTATGTTCTTTGAACTGTAGCATGTATTCAATACACCAGATATAAAAGATAATTTAATTGTCATAATTAATGGCTGCTGCTGATTCTATGATATGGCACACACTTATCTTTCTTAAGTAGTGATAGAAGTCCAAGGACAAAGCTGAAACATTTGAATATATTTCTGCTTAGAGTGACACCAGGCACCATCGTAGTCCAGTAACTTGTGCTGAAAGTTAAAAGCTAAACAACACATCTAGTTGCCTCATTTTTTTACAAATTCACCCCAAACAAATAAACATCTAACCCAATTCTGAAATAATTACATGTAGCCAACAATAACACTCATGTCTCTGCTGCAAGTAAGTTACTTCTTTCCTTTTTACCCTGCATAAATACCCATGAAAAACAATAATTTATAAGGGTTTTTTTAAAGACTAGGTTATGCTTAGTGAAAACTTTGCTTTTCATGACTTGACTCTCCAAAGGAAGCATTTACTTCAAGTAGGAATTCCATGGGCTGTGCAGGAACATTAGACGAGCTGATATCACTCTTTTCCAATAAATCACTTTTCTCTTTGCCTCATCTAGTGCTCTATAACCACAGCTTTCTTGTCTGATTGGATGTTAGCCACCTCAGCAGCTGTCTATCCTTGAACTGAGGAAAACATCCACAGTAAGCTCAAAGGAAAAACAGATGTCTGTTCTAATGAAGATCAATTTACCTCAGGATTAAGACTATGAGAAACAACACCAAGTTCACCTTCCTCCAGTCAAGACCTTCGGAAATATAACAGACCTTTCATCTGACAGGAAGAGGCTTGAGGAAAACAAAAGATTTGCTTTGCAGACAGAAAGTGTTGTCTCTGTACAAAGCTGAAACAGACTCAGCACTATACACTACACAAGCCTTGTACATCGTGATAGCTTTATTTTAAACACAAAGGTTTACGAGAAAAAATTAGGCAAGCTTTTCTTTGAGGAAAGTAATGCATTTGCTACTCCTTCTCTGGATATCAAATTAAAATCCCACAAGAAAACAAACAATAGATCTACTAATTTTTTCTTCTATTTAATAAAAAAAGGCTTCCTAGGACAAGAGTAAAGAGGGCTTTATATAATTCAGCTTCAGAAATTTCTGATAGATTTAAATCGCTTTGGTTCTGGAGACTTTTATTGTAGATGTAAAACTTTTTATAATGGCAAGTAGATGTTGCAATATTTCCCTTTACTGGGTTTTTTAAAATACAAGCAGGTCAGGGTGTGTAATATATTAATACTGGTTGTCTTTATAGGCTTTGTATTTTCAGTGCCTTATTTAAAATTTCATTGTATTGAAGAGAGAATTACTTGCCTAAAATATAACCCTTGTCACTTTTCACTCAATATGGCCTCTAACTGAGTTTTACTTTTCTGACCCTTAAACCCACAAACTAAATGGAAAATATACCTAATCTACTTTTAGGAAAACATCAAGAGCTGATTCAGTTGCTAATATTATACTTCTAAAAGTTCCTAAATGCCCAGTGCTTCTTGTAACCCTCTTAGCAAAATGCTAGTAATCCACTGAAAATAATTTTGAGAGGTCTTCCGTAGATAGTACAAACTTACAGTGGTGTTAAATCAGCCTTGCTATTCCAAGTGTCATTAAAGTCTGCAGGCTTTGCTGGCATTTTAAGTTTTTTTGGATTCAAGTCTTACAGGGATTTTGTTTGAGCTAAAAGGAAAATCTCAGAGCAGTGTCTGGTATTAGAAATTCATTCAGCTGCAAGTTTGTAAGGCACTATCAGCCAGGCCATAATTCCATGGAAGTGTCAATTCGTATGCGAGTGGTTCTACACAGCCTAGTAAATTTGAGTCTTGTCTTAGTGGTACTTGTAGGGGTTTTTGCTCCAGAGCTGACAAAGATTATCAATTTAAAAATTACTTGAAATATTGCAGAGCGTATTCATGAAAGTCCTACAAATACACTTATACTACCTTTCCTGTTCCAGTAAATCCCTTTTGCTACCGAAATGCATATTCCCTGGAATTACTAAAAAGTCAATCTCTGTCTCTTTTTTTTCCAAATGTAAAGTGTAGTTATTTAGTATTTTCTACAGTGTTAGTTCTTGGTGTTGGGAATTCTTGCCTTTGTCATTGTTGAGAAGGTAACTTAAAAATCTGATTTTCATCATATCTATGAACAGACTTCTAAAATGCAAAACACTGGAAGCATATTTTAAAGTTTAAAGCTCAAAAGTATAGTTTAATTAAAATTTTGTCCTCAGATATTGTTCTTATCAGAGCTTGCCTTTTTCAATTTTCCAGTCTGATAACTGAGTAGCAGATGGGCAATTGTGACACCAATTTAAAAATGTTTTTGGTTTTTAATAATATTTCAACAGCTTGTGTGTTTTGTTCTCTTTTAATGTCTTGGAGATCTTCCTCTATAAATTCTGATAAATCTGTGAAAGATACTGGGGTTTGATTTTTGTGACTTGGGTACTTTTACCAGCATTAAGAGTCCAATGAATTGCTCAGCTTCTTGCAGAAACTTTGAATAATGTTGAAGAGAGGTTGAGCAAATAATAATACACTCTTGGTTATTTATTTTTTCAGTGATGATTCTGAGTAATGCTGTGGCAATATGAACACAGATTTTCTTGGTACCCTTCAGATTTCATAATTTACACCCAATGACGTTCTATGGAGGGTAGAAGAAAAGAAACTAAATTATTTCTTTTAGCTTCTTCATTAAGCTTTCCTTGCTATGGATATTCCATGTTATCTACATGAGAAAATACTGAGGGAGCTATGATGAAGACACCTTATAGTGGGGTTTGTTTCGTGTTGGATTTTTTCCCCCTAATTTTCAGGAAGTAGACCAATTTGCATTTCTCAAAGATTTCACTATTGTGACTGGAGTCAATCACTGAATGCAGTGGGGTTCAAAAATCTCAGTGTACGTGGTGACTGACCACCACTCTGTTTTCAAGTTACTGAAAACAAACAATATAGATGAATAATCTATTTTATTTTTTTTACTTTATTTTTTACCACAGACTATAGTCTGCAAAACCACGTTTAAAATAATTCCAAAATCATTCCTAGGAGTGCTGTGATTTTCTTTCTAGATAATTCTAGTACCTCTGGACTGCTGTTTCAGTGGTTTCACACATCAAAAACAATGTGAAAGACATTTAAGGCCATTTAAGACTATGTCTTGGACAATTCTGTAATAAGGTGTGTGTGTTTATTTTTATTTTAAGGGAAAAGGAGCTACAGTTCTGTGAAAAACAGCTCTAGCCTTAACTCAGTCTTTAGAGTAGTCCTCCATATTGTGTTTGCACAGGTTTGGTTCAGGTCTCTGAAAGAACTGTTAAATTCCCCTGGCATTGCCCAGACCATGCTTTCTACAGAGTTGCCTTCTCAGGGCTCACACAGTGATGACTTTCTCCCTCTTTTTTCTTTAATCTTAGCAGCACCTTAAACTAGGTCTTCACCATACCTGATGTGAGGTCATTGCTCTACTCTGTATTGAACATCATCATCACTACTCAGTGAATTGTCCTTCAAACACCCTGTCCGAATAGTTCACCTGGGAAATGGTCTGCAGAAGCATGAGGAGTGGGGAGGGGGGAAGATACATGACCCTTTCTTATTGTTAAAAATGGTATTTTTGAATTTCTAATGTCTTATACAGGGGAATTCACATGAACAATATTGCATCATGTTTTGAAATACCTTCAAAGAGTGCCTCTCTCTCTCTGCCAGATGCAGTCAATGGAGTAGCTCAGCCCTATCTGCTCTCAAACACCTTCACATGTGGGGATATACACCAAAGTCACATATAGATAACAAGAATTTGATGAAAAATCACATTTTTCGCTTGTTTTCCCAATCTTTTAAAACACGACTCTCTTTATACATTGTTTTTATATGTATATACTTTTACATATAAAACTTTAAGATAAATGTATATAATTACACTTAGATAAAACCTACAATCATTTTTAATTTTTTCACTTATCCTCCATGCATATTAATATGTTGAAGAACATATTTTTTTCTTTAGGTTTTTTTTTCCTCCCTTACCTACTCTTGGAGTAGTTTAAAATGTGAAATATTTCCTGCAACAGGAAAACCTGAAAAATTCAATCCAGCTAAGTCTTGATTTTGAAAAAAAACATGTAGAATTAAGGTTATTACCTTATATATTTATGGGGATTTGACAGACAAGAATTTATCCTTGTCTAGTATGTAACTTTTTCTAAAAACATGAAGACTTGAGATATCATTCAGAGCAAGAAATTCAGTGTTCTTCCAAAGAATTTCAGATTTGTTTTGATTTCTAATAAACAGAAAATTCTGCCTCTCATATAATTTAGGACATGAAGACATGAGGAAACAAATGTGTCATGTGATGAAAACTTAGCTAGTATTGAAGTAATTACTGCAGCTTATCTAAGAATTAAGATACAAAACCTCTGTTCTTTAACAACTTGATATCCTTTTTATTTTTCCTGGAAATGTCACCAAATCTAGTTTTGTTTTGGTATCATTGTTTTTTTGTTATGTCCCATTTTCTCTAATTTCACATCTCACAGGCTGTGTAGCACAGTGAATGGCATGGATTCTTTAGTCTTTCCTTGTTAGTTACTGTTTTGTTAAATAGTCTGTGATCTGTAATTGATGTTTACAAAAATAACTGCTTAAGGTTTTGTTTATTTGTTTCATTACACTGCAATATAGATTTCTAGGATAATGGAAATTTTTCAGCATGCTATTTCAGAAATGTATTTTCATTATATGCCAATGTTTATGCATAAAGCATCCTGTTTACTTGTTGTTGGATGACAAGCAGCTTGTCAAGTATGCATGAGTGACTTTCTTCTAAGAATATTTAAAAATATTTATATGAAGATCTTTATATGACTAGATCTCCTCAAGTAACTCAGTGAGGGGAAAAAACACTTTACTGAATATTTATAGTTTTGATGGCCTAAGTACTTCTTTATGGAATTTTGTTTTCCTTTTTTTCTTTTTTTCTGCTCTTTAATTAGTTAGGTCCTTCTTATATAGTAATGGCTTACTGGTAACATTAACCCAATATTTAACTCCTGGAAAAGAGGATTTTGAACTTGGAGAAACAATGAATTAGAGATTAAAATACCTGAAGAATCTGAAGTCAAGGTGTTTCCCAGGACTTAATATGGGGAAATTATTTTGGTGAAAAAAGTGTTGTGCTAATGCAACAATGATTGTAATTTATTCAAACTTGTTTCAGGTTATTGCAGATATTTCTCTGTTGTTTTCCTTGCCTTAGTCTGTTCTGCATTAGGGATAGGACCATGAAACACCATTACTAACTATAGAGCTTGATGAAACTATATCTGACACTCTGAATATGTAATCGTAACAAAGCTTTCTGCAGACTTACTAAGCTCAGTTCCTCAGCAGCTGTAGAGCACTAAGAAAGCCTGATTTAGCTGACTAAACTAATTCTGTTTGTGAGATGTTTTGTTTATGCTCCTCTGCTGGTACCTTTAAGTACCTTTTTTTGTCTGGGCATATATGTCTATTTGTGTCACATGCACTGGCATTAAAGCAAAAATTAAACTGTTGATTTTGACTGTGAGTATAACAGCTATATTTTAATAATGTCCACTGTATCAAGTGCAAATAATTAAAAGACAGAAAACTCACAATATATTGCAGGTCTTCAGGATTTCCTTTCTTCAGCAAGCCCTTGGCAAGGAAGGGATTTTGGATCTGTTTTTGTGTTACAGTGAAGAGTCATATTGTAAGAACCCTTTTGAATCTCATGCCCAGCTCTAAGAACCCTACAGAGCAATCAGAGTTGGATGTAAGATCAAATTTTGCTGGTGAGGGCCTGCTTACAAAACAGGTTAAGCTGTATTGTAAATGTCAGAATACTAACTCAATGAAGGATTCTCATTTATTATCAAATTCACTCTTTTTCTGTCATGGATAATTTTTTCCTAATTAAGTTAAACCCTATTTCACTATTTCTTAAATAAATTCCATCCCTTAATTACTCCCTTTCAGTAAAAGGTTCTCATATGTTCTTCCTAGGTAAATTTTAAAAGTTTCATAACACTTAATGTATATCAAAATAAAATTATTTTTCTATGTGCATAATTTTTGTTTCCTGTTTTGATTTGCATCTTTATATGATATTTTAACACAATGTATTTATCTATACCTATCTCTAGCTAACCAACAGTGTGGATCTAGATAAATGTTTTACTTTTGCTGACTGGCACTTAGTTTGCTGAAAGATATGTTAGCATTGGTGATGCAACATGGACAACCAATTAACAATGAGGTGACCTTTTTCTTTCATTATATGATTATCATTCAGTAGTGCATCTAATGAGCATCCAGAGTTCCTGAGAGCCTCTACTAAAAAAGTATTGTCTCTGATGAACATGCTGGTGGTTGAAGTTGCATTTTTATAAATGTATACCTTTTATCAGCCTTTCTATCTGGGACCCATTAGGAAAGGTTTCACATTGGGAATCATTTACGGAGCTCAAGATGTAGAAATATATTGAAATAAAAATGCCATTGAGGTCCAATCTTAAATATAGGGCCACACTTCTACATATAAAAGTAATAAGGTATAAAGATATAAAGGTCATTTAGGCATGCAAATGAATTATAACTGCAGCATTTTTATACAGCATTCTTATTTTTGTGAACCATGTTAACATTTTCATACACTTGACATAGTCCATATTAAGAATAGACAGATTAGTGTTTTGATGCACAAATATCTATCTGCAAGATTTTTTGGGCTACAGCATGATAGGAAGAGATGTAGTTTATAACAAATTCAAAGGAGAATTTTTGCCAATTTTTGTTTGTATGAAATCTGAATGTATCTCTCAGGATCAGAGAGAAGAACTGCATTTGGGAGGACGCTGATGCTCAAAGTCTCATGAAGGCTGAAGCAACAAAAGTTACATAACTTTCACAATGAGGAATATATGGGTTGATTAGAAATATTCAACAAAAGCGAAAATATTTTGTATAAAGACTTTTTATGAAACACGAGAATTTCTCCAAGATAAGTGAAGGATAGAAGACAAAGCTGACCTGTTACAGAGTTGGGAAAGCAAGTGAATAAATGAAAGATGGTAGGGGTTAGTGGACATGTGACTGACCAATAAAGAGCTCATGCAGTCTATCACCTTTATGGAAGAGTTTTGAGGGAGAAGAGTAAGAAAGAAACTGAGAGGAGAATGATAAAAGACAAGTGATACATATCTTTCCTTAGAGGCCTGACATTAATGAGCCTGTAATGGGCTTATTAGACTAAGTTATCTTTTTGCTGAAATATGTAAAGTTAAGCAGTTATGCTAATAAGAAAAGGAGTAGCAGGACAGATTAAAAAGGGAAGAGTCAAAAGTAAAATATGGAACTGTGTATTGTCAGTCAGTTACATGCAGTTTGACCATGAAATAGATATAATTTAGGATTATAGGACCTTGATATTTTCAGCTATGTAGTTCGAAAACTAAATTATCTCCTACAAGATGATATATTTCTTACACAAACATTACCCCCCAAAATATTGGTTATATATGAACACACACATTCACATAAACTTATGTGAAATATTTCTATTTTTTGTACTGAATATAAAAGGTTAAGATGCTGTTTTCTTTTTAACAGACGTTGCCTGTTAGTTGCCTCTTAATATAGTTGAGAAACTCTTATGCTGGACAGTTTTTTTGGCTCTTGAGACAAGCATGATGGCATAAATCAAACAAATCACTGATGTATAGTATAAGATACATTTTACCAAATACTAAAGTACTCTTTAATGGGTAGTGTAGGTGGTTGGAGAAAAAGGTTTTTGTGTTTTTTAAAATATTTTTGAGTTTGACCAGTTTTACAAAAAGTATGGTCTAGCTTTATCCCTGCATAGTTGCTATCTGCAAAACCACGCACCACCCTCATTAGCTGAAGTTTAAACTAAAGTGCAGCAGTTTAGGATGTGGTTTATTTGGTTAGGTTTCATCTTTGAAGAGTTTCACTCAAAATGATTTTCGGAGTACTTGAATCCAGGATAGTATTTTGACAGGCCACTCTCCCTGGACCACTGGATGCCTTGCCATAAATTGAGGACCCTCCCTGTAGGCAATGGAATCCTCATCATGGTACACTACAACTGCCTCTCAGCATAACCCCCTGGGTTACAAGGTCCACAGTTTGGATGCCATTGCATAGTCCAACCCCACTGCTCATACCAGGGTCAGCTTGAGCAGGTTCTTCATGGCTTCAAACAACAGGTTTCCAATATCTCCAAGGAGAGACACCACAGGTTCTCTCAGTAATCTGGTCATGTTTGACCACTCTCACAGTTAAGTCGCTTCTCACACTTACATGGAATTCAGTTTGTGTCCAGTGGTTCTTGTCCTGCCACTGGGTGCTACTGAGGAGAGTATGACTCTGTTGTACACCCTCCCATCAAGTGTTCATACCCTACTACTTGGAATGCCTGCTTTTGGGCTGGTGCCAATTTATATAGAAGGAAGAATGATAATCCTTTTAGCGGTTCTTGCTGCAGAGCTATACTTTAACCTGGAAGACCTGTTGTTTTTGAGAAAATCTAGAAGAAATAACAACTAGAAAAACCTAGGATATTTTTTCTCCTGGGAAGTTTGAGAGGAAAATTTTTCATTTCATTTGGACCAAAATTGAATAATTAAAAACAAAGAACTAAATACCTGCAGGTGGCTCATAATCTTTACTCGTGCTCTATCTGCACTGCCTAGACCAATCATATTTATCCATCTTCCCCCCTTTGATGCATAATTCTGCCTGTAACTTTATTAGACTAGTTAACTATATAATTTAAGCACAGCTGAAAATTGTACAAGCATTTCAAATAAAATTGTTTGTTTGGGGAAATTTATTGGTAAAATGAACTCATGCACTGAATGGAAAATGTGGAATGAGATTTGTGAACGGAATAAGTACAGGAGACAACTGAGTTGGTTTTATAACTGTTAGTTCTGGGGTTTTTTTCCTGATCAGTAGTACTGCAATCTCTACCATTTTGTTTCTAATACATTCATTCATTAATTTTGGTGTGTTGCTTAAGACCAAGATAAGATTTATAGCTGTTATTGCAAAACGGCTATGCTAATTCAGAGCTTAGCCACATTCTGTATTTGAATGCTGATCAGCATGATGTAATATTTTACTGCTCTCCTTTCCATTTAATTTTATTGGATATCATTGAAAGTCATAGATATAATATGCTCAACTCCCAAAACTATTGTGAACTCCTAGCATTTAGGAGGTTTTGATTTGGCACTGAAAGCATGTGTGGTTATAGAATAGAATTTATAATAGAACACATTTATTTACATATTTAAATGAATATTTATCAGGGGGTTTTTTCAAACTTGGAATATGTTCACTGGAATAACTTTGGGTCAGTATTAATAACTGTACCATATGTCTCTGTATTTCCGAACCAGGTGGCTGGCAATCATGTCTCCAGATGAGCAGTGGTTCAGTGACAGCAACAAAAAGCCCTCTTCCATGCACACATTGCCATGAACAATCCCTGCTTTCTTTTTTAACATTTTGTTTATTTCTGAATACTGTTTTAGTATCAAACATTCTGTTGTTTGATGATAATTCAGTACTGGATAACTAGAATTTCTTTCATATGTGATTGAAAGACAAATGTTGCTAAATGAAGAATGTCAGTATTAGCATTAGCTTCTCTGGCGTGTTGGTTAAGTTACTACTACTGTACATCTCTTGCTCGACTACTTGGCCTAGTAGGTGCTGTATCATGTATTCTCTAAATTTATATGTTTTTTCTATAGTCAGAATAAACAAATTTCTGTAAACCCTACTATTTCCTACCTATTTTGTAGGAATAAAACTTTTTCACATCAATTGATCGGAGTCTGTACTTCACACATATGATTTTTTTTCATTCCAACTTTTCTTTTCTTAGACTCCTGGAAACTATTACAGCCATTAGATAGAGTTGGTCTAATATTTTCGAAGACTTTTCTTCAATGTAATCTCTGACTTTATATGTACTAATACTTCCCTGAAATATTCAGCTACAAAGAAAGTGGTAAAGCAGTTTTCAGGGTTTTTTAGTTTGTTTATTGGCTATAACTTTCCAGTTACTTCAAGATATTACCGTGCGCAATTTTTTTTGCATATCTAATAAATATTGTGTATAATGTGAATTTTTAATGCATATGTTTTCCTATGTGTCTTAAAAAAAAAAAAAAGCCTGTTCTTTCATTGGAAGATTCATACTCAAAGTATATGGAGTTGTTTATTTCCATCAAACTTTGAGAAGTTCAAGTGACACACAAACACTTTACCTAAGGTGGTCTCTTACTTTTATTTTGTACAGAGAGAGAGAGATATTTTTAAGAACATGGAGAGTTTTTGTTTTAATACAACTTCATCCAGAAAAAATCATAGTTTTGTTTCGCTCATAAATCTTGAACTTAAATATAATCTGTTGTTTCAGAGGGGAAATTTTTCTTTTATGGATAAACCTGAATTTGTACAGGTACAGGTATAGGCTATTTTTTTGAGAGACTCCCATACTGTTGGTGTTTTGACTTTGTCTTCACTTTGACCAGTTTCCTTTTTTTTTCTGTACTTTACCTAAAAAAAGACAAAACCCCAATGCTGCAATTGGCTTACTAATACAACATTGTGTTTATCATATTACCTGGTGATCTTTGTCTGTGCTGTATACTTTGGCAAGAAATGTGTAGTGACTTATATTATTTGATCCTCTCACATAAGCCCATGTCTATTATTTCCAAGGATATTTTCTACAAGAAATATGGTGTTCAGAACTAACTGGTGAGTGACTGCTGGACAAATCTGACCTGTTCTGTTGAGACAAAAATAGCAAGGTGCTATTCAAAAAAATGTTAGCTGAGCAGGTCAGGAGGAATACCTTATATAACTTTTGTCACAGAAGAAATAAAAGTCTGAAATTCTTTGTCTCTTCCACAAGTTCAGGAAGCTCTATGTCAGAGAAAGTCTCAGGGATTTTATGCATGTTTAAACATGAAACAACCAACTGAAACAAACAAACAAATTATGCACACATACTCTTAGTGTGTTGCAGTAATAAGTGCTTGCCTTTTATACATCATCTTCATAATCAGTTATTTTGCCCTGTCTTCTACGAATCTGTTCCTATATCGAGTAAGTAACTTTATATATTCCCCACAATCTGCAAAAGAGTATAAGAAAGGGCTAAGCACAGGCATACTTAGACAGTAATGGTTCTTGCTAATTCATCAAGGTATTCAGCAGTGTTTGCTATATCTCTTCTGTGAGACAGAATATCAAATACACAGGCTGAGCAAGGGACATAAAGTACTGAAAGCTAACATGTCATCTATGTGTCTTTATTACATATATAGTGAGATTTCTGAGAGTGCTCCTGTCTATTATGTGCATTGTATCAATAGTTAGCCCCAACAGGGAATAAGAGCTTGAAGTTCTCCACCAAAATTCTTCCTCTTGCCTCCTAAGACAACTTGTGAGAAACCCAAATTCAGAATACCTGAGAAACTCTGAATTGATGCATTCTCTCTTACTCATCTTTTACAAGCTTTGAGACATTTTTCCTAAAGGTTTTTCTTGTTAAGCATAACAAAAATCTTAACTAGGCTTTAAATGCCAACCTAGAGCATTCTGTCACAGAGAGTAGGACAGATTGATTTTAGTATGAAGGCATTCAATACATTTTGTTATATCACTTATCTTTATTTTAGTTTCTCTTTATTTTAGATTTCTTTTTATTGTTTGAACGATAAATTTTCATATCATAAAAAGATGTATATAAGCACAATATAAAGGAATATTTCCTCTAAAACTTCTATTTACAGAAATAGTTTCGATATACATTTAGAAGTACACTTTTAAAACTGTTAAAAATACAAGTTCATCAGCATAAAGAGTTCCCAAAAGGAAAACTAAAACTAGATGTATCCTATCACTGGGGGTAGCAGGCTGAGCTATAATATTTCAGCTAAATATTTTTTCTGAATTTTCTGATAGAAAATAAATCCTTTTCTGCCTGAATTGCCTGTCATCTTATGGAATGAATTTTTTATTCATTATCCCCCCATTTCTTAATAAATTTTTCAAATCCTGCAATTTAGAAAACATTTATTATAGAGAAAGAGGTGGTGCTTCCTGGCTTCTGTATGGCAGTATTTATGGTATGCTTGCATGACATATTTAACTTAAGTAACCTTGTTTTACGGGAAAGGCAACTACTAATAGATGAGAAGTGATTAAGGACAGCTTAGTTCATAACTTTCTGTGATTACTTTGTGATTCCATGATCTAAGTCCTTCCTGGTAATACAGCAGGAATATTTTTTGTCCACAAAACCCATCGCAACTTTCATTTCTATTTTTGAAACCCAAACTAAAATTTGGCACATTGCCAAGAAAAAACTAGAATGTTTTTGAATGTTTCCTCCAACCAACCATTCATAATTTAGAATCCTAATTTTATAATTCTAAATGGACTGTATGCAAGTGGTTTTCCACTAGACTGCTGAAACACTTCATCACACAGATGAAAACCAAAAATAATATACAGCTATTGTTCTTCGCTATCCTAGTTTGAAAAAAGGCTCATTGAAATTTTGCCTTGCACTTTTGCATATGGAAATGTCACTGCTCCACTGAGACTATGAGACTATGTGTAAGAATTCTCCCAGTACAGTCACCACATGTAAGGAATGTGAATTCTCTGGTTCTGTCCCTAGAATATCCATTTACTCTCTAAAAAGTTTTTCTCCTCATGAATTACAGTGTGTGGACCAACCCATGATAGCACCAGGTAAGATATATTATCCTGAAAAAGTTTAGCTATTTTGTACACAATAGGATGATTTTGTAATGTGAACCACTGTGTAAAAAGAAAGAGGAAGAAAAGGTATTCTGAAAGATTTACACAGATTTCTTTTTTCTCTGCAGATTCTTTCACATGAAGCAGCTGTAGCTTGGATTTCACTGTGTGACCTTGACACTTAGTGTCAAGCCCTTCAGATAGCTGCTAGATTTGGCAAGGTTAGAAGGTAAGTGAAATATTTAATGTTAAAGCAAATCACTAAGAAAACAGAAACCCCTGTATTTAGTAGGCATTGTTATTATGTATAAAAATGACTGACATCCATAGTGTGAAGTGCTCTTTGCAATCTGTTTCAAATTTTATTGCTTTAATTTTCTCATGGTAGTTTCTAAGATATAAGTTAAAAATTAAACACCTACATGAAGGAAATAGGAAAATGGAATTGTAAATGAATTGTCTTCTATATAACTTGGTATCATTAAAACAAGAATTCAATTTTTCAAATCTAGGCGTAACAAGAAGGCAAATGAAAAAGGGTATAAAGACCGTGATGTACACATTAGACAAATGTAATTATTTTTTGATTTTTTTTATTAGTGGATTTTAGTTGGGATATTTTTTGTAAAGCAGAAAACAAAGAACTGGCCAACCTTAACTGAAATAATCAAATGAAAAGGAGAGAGTTTATTTAGCAGAGGGTAAACAAGTATGTCTTGTCAAAACTTGGTCCTTTACATGATGCTGACTGCCTTTTGTGAAATAAGCCTCAGTAAAACCAGTGTCATCAAGTATATCTATTTTACTACTCTTATAGACAGATTAGAGAAAGCATATCTATTTAATCAGTCCTTTATATTAAACATAATATGTAAAATGCTCACTTAAAACTTTAATTAAATCAAGGGTAATTAAATGAATGCTATATAAATCAGCATTTCTTTCATCTCTAAGAGAGACATTTTTCATCCTTTACATATTTGTGGGTCAGATATTGCCTCAAGGAGAAAGAAAGTTATGAATAATTTAAGAATCACCATTTTTACTTCTGATGAGAGCAGTAAGAAACACTTTCAGGGCTAGTTACTTGCAGCATATTTCAGGGAGTACTGTTTATTAAAAGAAGGCTTTTCTCTTGTATTGGAGTCCTCAGTACAAGAAAGACACGGACCTTTCAGAGAGGGTGCAGAGGAGGGACTCAAAAATAATCAGAGGACAGGAACACCTGTGAAGACAGGCTAAGAGAGTTGCAGTTGCTCAATCAGGAGAAGAAAAACCTTAAGACCTCATCACAGATTTTCAATATATAAAGGGAGAGTTAGAAAACATGCAGAAAGGCTTTTAACCAATTCCTGCACTGATAGGACAAGGGGCAAGGAGTTTTCATTGAAAGAGTCGAGGTTTATGTCGGCGATTGAATCACGGACCCAGATGGACAGGGAATCTGAACTGTTTATTCAAAGGAATGAGCTGGTTTTATACACTTTTCCAAGGCACAGCATTTCCTTATGTGGCAATCTTCACTACGTGACCTAACCCATATTGCCTCATCAGCAACACACTTCCTCAGTGTCCTTCTATGGGGTGATCACTCGCTGTTCACTGTCTGTCAGCTCCCGGCAGGCTCCTCTCCGTAGGGGGCTGTCTGCTGTGTGAAACCTCCTCTCCCCAGGGCCCGGTGGAGACAAGCCCCTGTGTGCTGCCATGTGCTCCTTTGCGCTGCCATGTGCCTCTGCAGGCAGGTTTTACAGCTCACAACCCAATTCTATCTTATAATTCCCCATAGTTTAGATTGGGCATGCTGAATTTTTTATTTTATAACAAGGGTAATGGTACACTGAAGCAGGTTGCTCAGAGAAGTTGTAGATGCCCTATCCCTGGAATTGTCCAATGTCAAGTTGGAGGAAGCTTTAAGCAATGTGGTCTAATGAAAGATTTCTCTGCCCATTGCAGGTGGGTTGACTAGAAGGTCACTTAAGGTCCCTTCCAACACAAACCATTCTATAATTCTATTGTGTGTCTGGAAATAGAGTTTATACTTGGAACTGCAGGGAATATGACTGAACAAGTTTTTGTCCAAGTCTCATAAGCAGAGTAAAAATCAACATAATGAAATACTAAAACCTAGAATAATAAAAGTACTAATTGTGCATTAATATTATTGTCAAGAAATTGATAGAAGGGAAAAGTCTCTAGAGAAAAAAATTACCCCTACTGTATGAAACTATTAGGAAATTGTAATGACAGATCTAATATGATGATGTTAGTTTTTCCTTCCAGATTACTGTGAATTAATTATTGCACTATACCTTTATATCTTTTTGAAGCACATGTTAAAAACTCTGGTCAAAACTGAACGCAGAAGCTAGTAAGACTTTTACGTCATTATGTACATTTGTAGCCCAGAAAAATGGAACAAGTTAAGATGTGAAAAATAATTTATTGAATTAAGAAAAAGTAAGGATCACTTAGGAAACAAGCATACATTTTGGGTTAATAGGTAGTGCCTGTGGCCACCAATCCAGGTAAATTTTTAATGTGGTGATGGAGACAGGTTTCTGCTCTGTATTACTTTTCCAAAACATTTCCTTTCTATTATTAGTAGCTCATTCTTCAGATAACATTGTTAGAAAATACATTCTTAATAGTGTTTAATTTTTTTCTTCAATACTTGAATTAAATAAGTCACTTTTAGCAATCTGCTGACATGCAGTTTTTTCTAGTTCATTGAATTTCACTTACATTTGACTTATATTTTTAATGAATAAAAATAGTGTTTATAATTCAACAGAGAAAATAATTTTCTTTAAATAATTGTCAGTGTAAGAATATTTTAGCAATACCTGTTTGGTACTTATTTGTCAGGAACATAAGCCATACTTATTCAGGTGATGAATTTTGCAGTTCAGTCCTTGTGCCTGACAAAACTAATTCCAATTTATGCTCCCTCTGGTCATAAGAAGAAACATGACAAGCCTTTATTCTCTGTACCTTCAAATCTTACAGGGTTCCTAGTGTCTGACTATACATGATCTGCTTTATCTAGCTGATTGCATTGCACTGCATTTTGCAGAAAATAAAATGATGTTTCTAATGTAACCATAAATTCATCTTTTTTTGTTGAGCTCAGGAGCTAAATCCTTAACAAAGAGGATTTGACATATGAAATCACTTTCTGGTTTCTATTTTGATGGGCTTATATGTAGTTGCTAATAAAATCATTAACACCTATATCCATGTAATATTGTATACACAAGACAGGAAGATGTAGTAAAAAAGTGCAACTTATTTTACTTGATTGACTATAAACTCTCTGATGCATTTCAGGTGGTGAAAACAGTGTTTCTTGATTTATTTCAGGAATAAATCTTTTATGTCTGATTAAAATGTAGATGAGCATCATAAACTATTGTAATTTGTAAGGGTTGATCTCCTGATGCAATCTTCTTCCATCTGCTTCAGGTGTAGAATTTACAGAGAATTTGCTACAATTACTAACTGCAATTCAGGTGCAGATGAAATCCCCAACCTACAACTCCCTATACAAATGAAAACTCCTTTATAATACTATTGATAATATCTGCTATTTCAAAAAATTCTGCAACTTTATAATAAAATCATTTTTAGCGATGAGGAATTATGGAAGTGCTATGGAAAATTTGCATGAGAACACATGGAAAATCTGAATGAGTCTGAGGTCATGAGCTAATCTCATATTTCAAATCTTAAAGTACTAGTAATGTTAATTTGGTAATTTTTAGTTCTTAAGTTGTTTACTTAATACATAAGGAGACATATAACAAGCCAGAAGTCAGTTTAATTGTCCTAAAGACATTTATTTCTGTGTTTTGCAGATCAACTTTAGATTTTATTGACTGTTTACTATGGTCTTTTATTATAGAATTGCATTACAAGACTAGTTTAGGGAAGGGAAATTATCCCAAAATCTCTTATCTCTGAACATGGTTCTTTGGCTGTAAGAACCTAAGAGTAGTTTGTAGAGCCTTCATCACATTAAAACAACTAATAAATGTGAACTTTACCACACCTACACTTACAAATTAGTAGAGGGACACAAATTTCTTGGAGTAATGGTCACTAGACAAGAAAGACTAGGAAGTGAAGAATTATATTCTTCAAATGTGTCAAAGAGAAAGGGAAATGTTGCCCAAAAGGTAATTGTTATATAAATAGAGCACATTGTTAAATTTAAAATATTTTATTTTTTCGTATTTGGTAGGAAGAATAACAAACCTGTGCTTTCAGTAAAATATTGTACACAGCTTCTGCAAAACAAATAGTCTGCTTTGAAAGTTGGCAAGGAATGCAGGTATCAGCAATGATTTGACATTGAGAAATTAAATGGAGTTATTTAGTGGCAGGAAACTGCATTCAATGAGCAGAGAAAAATATATACAACACTTAGCTTGCAAAGAACAGTAATACTCTCTAAAAATGTTGCCTGTCAACGGGAGCATTCTTTATAACTTTTTTTAATGGAAAAGAATAATTGAATAGTCAATTCACTCTCAGTTGATTTTTTGATAGGCTGAGTGTAATCATATGGTAAAGTAATTTTTTTAAAAAGTGTTATTTTTAAAGGATATCTGTATAAGTCCAAATCTGCAAGATTTTTTTTCTATATGATACCTGGAGTTTTATGGCCATGCTTATGTCCTGAGCAAGAACTCTGCTTGCTAGAGTACTACACCCTTGAACACTAGAATGGCATCTCTTAGACTGATGAAACTGAAGAGAGAAGTAACATAGAAGAACCGACAGTAGATAAAGACAGTAAAAGAAACATTCTTGAGGGTGAAAGAAATTAAAGACTAAGTGATCATAAAAATTTGGGGTTTAGAGTGTATTTCTTAGTCGGTATGTGTACTTTTATTGCAGATAGTACCTAAAAGTGAATACCTCTCCAAGAGCAGAGAACAGCATCTATGTAGAAGAAAAAAATAAAGATCTTGAAAGTAGATTGTGATTTATTTTTCGCCTTCAAAAATGCAGAGAATAGCATATCTCTATTAATTTCTATGACTGTGTAGAAAGAACCTGACCTTCCTGGCCTTTAACTCTTACACGAGTGAAAATTGGCAGTGGTTGTTCAATTAGGTTGATGGCTGATACTGTGATGGAAGTTGCAAAGAAAGGGTGAAATGTAATGGGTAAATTGTAAGTGAATAATTTCTGATATATTAGAAAAGCTTTAACCTAAATCAGGCTAAGTTTACCAAATTCTGAATATGACAAAATAACTGCCAGCATAATTGTCTAATAGCAATTTTTTCAGCTTGCTAGTCTGAGCAAGAAATAGTCTCCCTTCAGTTTGCGTCTTCATAACTGTCATAAACTTGGTTTCCTGCTCTGGTTTTTAATATCTTTGTCGCTTTTTATTTTTGATATTCTGTGGCTCTTACTGCTGGCGGTGTGCTCTCAGATTCTATAAAACAGACTGGAATTCTGGGGAATTTTCTGTTTCCTAATTCATTGTGTGGAACTGTAAAAAAAAGGAAGAAATGAAGAAGTTAAAGCTCCTCTTAGAAAAGAGATGACTTGTAATCATAAGGTGCTTTTTGCCTACTGAGGAGATGAGAGCTTTCCTGGTGGTGCATTGGAGAGGTTTCAAAATATGCAAGAATAAAACATTCTTTTTTCTTTCTTAACAAAGAAATTTTCCCTTGAAAAGGATAAAACATTTTTTAAAGTTCTTGGGTTTTTTTTCTATTCTCTTTATCGGTGCCAACAGTTGCAGATTAAATACCTCTAAAAGCAACAACATACTAATTCTTTTAAAATGCTTATTTTTTCCTCCCTTGATGTCATATACAATTTCCATTAATATTAAGTATAAAATCAAGCTATGCATATATATATATACATATATATATACACACATAGAGAGGGGGAGAGAGAGGTGTATATACATATACATACATATATATATGAAAGACCCCAAAAAAATACCCGATTGAATAGTGGTGATATAGCTGAGCAAATCTAACTGACTGGATATACCAGTCCCTTTTCCATGCTTCCTTTTCTATTCTCAGCTGAATATTACTTCTAGCTCTACTGCTCCATAATGTGCTCATCTGATCCCTTCACAAATTAATTCTGCCTAGTAAGGCTAGATCGTACCATAGAGGGAAAAAGAAATAAAAGATTTCTTGCATATTCAGATCTCAGAGGGGTCACTCTAATGACAGAATTTAGGAGGCAACACTGTGTGGCAGCAGGGGAGGACAAGGAATGGGAAAGATGGGAGAATTGCTCCTTTTGCAACAATCATTAGTACGAAACATATTTAACACTGGAATGCACCACCAATTTGTTTTTCAGGAGGGGGTTTGTTTGGGTATTTTTGGTTGGTTCATTGGTTGGCTGGTTTTCATTTGTTTTTTGTTGGTTTTTTTGTTGATTTTTTTCTGAACTGCTTGTCAAAATTTTTTTTTTCAATGTTAGATTAAGCAGCCTTCAGCTTTTCTGAAATTCCAACCATTCTAATATACTACGAACAGCCTACATTTGCACGGTTTTATATCATGAATATTGTTTAAGTCAGGATTGTTTTTACAAAAAAAAAAAAAAATCATTCTTTTCCTAGTCATTAGTACGCCTCTTCATGCGCTATGGAAATGTGCTACTGGTTCACAATAGCAAATAATATACTTACTAAGTCACTAGATATACATATTGCTAGAATTTCCTGCCTCAGACAATACTATACTACTGTTCTGTCATGTTGAATGCTTACTGAAAATCTAAAAAAATTGGTTTTATAATCAGTTGTTACTTCTTTCAGTTGCCTTCATGATCATTTCTATTATATCAAGATATATCAGTAAAAACTGAATCTGGGAAGTGGAAGGGATATTAATTGTGAAATATACTGTGAAAGTAAATAAGAAATTCAGATGTCAACATGTCTGTAGTTGTATATTTCTCTGATCATTGAAAACAAAGATCACCAACACACCATCATCATTATCATCCCTTGTCCAAAATTATTTCAAAGTTCTTGAAGGGTTGGCACTGGGGGAGTTCTCATTACTATTTTAATTGAAATAGAAATTACTCGTTCAATAGCAATACTTATGTAGTAAAGTGTTACCATATCAAATTCTGTAATTTATCTGATCTTTAAAATGTATTATGCTTATATTATGCTTTTGCATTTCAATTTGCCAAAGTTCTTCCTCGGTTATTCTAATTTCTGAAATCTATTTATGCTTAGCTGTGAAAAGGACAAAAAGATTTTATGCAAAGAAGTAGACCATTAAAATCTGCATATATTTTCAATAGTTGCTAAAACTGAATCCCACTTAAGTCGTGAATTTTAATTAATAAATTATAATTTAGCAATATTATAGCACTAGATAGAACTCCAGCAGAAAGGCAGCATTAGGTTTTTCAGAGTTTTTATATTAATATATTCATAGGATTTTCAGTCTACTTTCCTTGCTGGGAGAAATTTTCTTTTGAAGTCATTGAAATGTCATCTGGTATTTAAAACAATAAGGCTTAGCAAAGTGACATGAAAATGGGTCTTCCAAGTGACCTGACATCTGAAGTTGCAAAAATTTCATTTTGATTAAAGTATGGAAAAAACCCTGCAAATCAGGAAGAAATACAAAGAAACCCAACCAACCAAGCCAAAGCAAACCAAAAACCCACCAAAACAGGGCAAAAACATGTGTGAAATGTTGACCTCCAAGAACCCACAATACTTCTACTCTGACCAAAGTCTAAAAACTGGCTGGCCTTGGTGCGTTGTGCATTGTGATTGACAAGTTGTCTTAAAGGTAAAGGTGGCAATTTTCTGATATGTTGTGCTGGTTACTAACTAGTAACTGTTGAAGAGCTGGCTAGTACCCGTCAACTGTAAAGGAGAACATACCTTCAATAACTAATGAATCATTCTAAGATTACAAGAAGGTTTTGTCTGCCAGCTTTTGTACTTCTCTGTAGCAGTTTTAAGAGAAGACCTACTTTGAGTGGGTTTTTTTTGAAATAAGAACAACCTCACATTGTCTCACAGAAACAGTAGATGTCTCAAAAGATAATTTGGGTGGTAATATAACAGTTTTCCTATCTAAGGCCAGTATTAGCTGTATATCTGGCAGGAATATCCCACTTCTAATCTGTTCTAAGGAACTGACTACTAGTATGCTTCAATATCCTTGCTCTTGGTTTTGTTTGCTTATTTTGTGGCTTTTTTTCATTTTCTGAATCCTTTTTAATCCAGCACATTGGTTTTTGTGCTATTAATCTCAGTTGCAGAGAAGTCTACCTTTCCTTCCTCATTGTCCTATAACGTGCTTGAAAACTATTTTATCTCCTCACTGTTTTTCTATTAAGAGGGTAAACCAGACCAGCTTTTCATGACATATTTGTAGGTGAAGGATTGATTTTCTTCCTACTACTTTTTTCTAACCTCTTTTAATTTAGTTTGTACTCCTTCTGACAGCAATTCTCAAAAACTAGGCTTAATGATGTAATGACTGTTCTTTCCAGTGATAACCAAAGTAAAATACTGGGTTTATGTGTCTTCCTGTCCCTCCTCCCATACAGCTCTATATCATCTTCACAAATCACTGAAGACAAGTAATTTGACAGCCTGTATTTATACAGCTGATTATTTCTGCATCAGATATGGAAGTCTACCGACATAATTTCTGTGTAAATGCATGTATTTCTAATAAAAAAACATTCTATTGCTCTGGAACTGTTCTGCAAATTTTTGAGGTAATTGTTATTTCTGGGCTTTTCCTAGAGCATGCTAGTTGACCTCCATTGTTTTGAGTTGGCTGGAAATAAGATATTTCTTATTACATTATACAAGTATTTTATTAAAATATTGAACAGAGCTAGAACCACAACAAACTCTGCTTGACCCATCATCCACTTCAGGAGGGTTCCTACCAATGTGGGTTATGCCAGCAAACTCTACCCAACAGCAACACCAGTAATAAGTCCAGAGAACTTGCCCCATCCCTGGAACTGTTCAAGGCCAGGTTAGATGAGGCTTTGAGCAACCAGGTCTAGTGGGTGGCATCTCTGCCCATGGCGGGGTGATTGGAACTAGATGAAAGTTCTGGTATTGGAACCGAGACCATTCTATGATTATATAAATATCCCTATGTTTAATTTAGTTACGCTGATTTTTTCTACCTCCTTCTTAGCAATGAGTTTTTTGTGAATGATATTTGTCTTGTAGAATTAGACACCTGGAGCCTAGGGTGGAACAGTCTTCATGTGGCTGTTCAGAGAAGCAAGGACAATTATCTTGCTTGACTCTTAGGCTAGTCATAAAGTCTTAAAAACAAATGGTTAAGTTATGGTATACATTTAAAATGTGTTCAATCAATTTAGAATATAAATAAGCATGGCATTTACTAGTTCTCTATTGCTAATTACCAATGAGGTACAGAAATTTTGGGATGGGAAACTCAAATATTTGTTTGATTTCTTTTTTTTTTTACATTCCTAATTTAATCTTGCCCCGTGGAAATTGGTAGGTTAATCCAGCTAATGAAGCTATTAATTGGTAAATCAGTTAATGGTTGTTAACCCAGTTAATTAGTGGTTTCTTCTTCTGAAATAATCTGACTTCTTAGTTATAAAACATACAAAAAACCCTCAAGGTTTTCCCTTGATGAATAGGCTGATTTTGTAAAGAAAAGAAATCAAATATTTGATGAAGGGAGAAATTATAATGTTTTCAGATATTGAATGAGAGGGGGGAAATTACTCATTTCTCAGTATAATGCCTTCCTCTAAAACTTCTTCTAATTTTTGAAGGAAAACTTTTTGTTCCATTGTTTTAAGATGAAACAGTATTTATCGTTTCTGCTTACATGTAGTTGTGTATATTTGGGAAAAGAATAATGCTAGTATCAAATATGCTGAAGAAATCTGATTTTCAAAAAGCACTATATGAGACTTGTATAAGTGAAAACTCATTTTTAAATAATTTTTAAGAGTGAATTATAAATAGTTTGTCTTTCTGAAGCTGTAGGATAATACAAAAATATGGAATTATGACGACTAATCTTTTATTATTCAGCGAGTGTTAAGTAATGAACATTTTATGCTCCATTACCTTACAATTTAGAGCGCTTTTTCTTTCTTCTCCCATTTTCACATGAAAGAAGACCATTTACTAAGGCTTCAACTGCAGCCAGCTTTAACAGAGAACACAATTTAATATTTTAACAGACCGAATACAATGCTCTAAATTGAGTGATCACTTAAAAAAATTCCAAACTTTTAAACTTGTGTGAGCTTAGAAGCCAGCAAAAGGAAAATGGTTGGATTATACATTGAAAAGGAGAAGTTTATTTCAGATTCTTACACTTTCACAAATAAGGTCAACTCTAATTCAATGGCTGTATGTTCATATAAGATCTACAAATGAGAGCAGTCAGTAAAAAAGAAAGGCTAAGTTTATAATGCTTTTGTAAAAAAGAGACTATTATAATTTTTACTAAAGGACTATAACTGTGTTCTAGACACAGAAGACACAG
This sequence comes from Corvus brachyrhynchos, assembly GCF_000691975.1. Taxonomy (NCBI): domain Eukaryota; kingdom Metazoa; phylum Chordata; class Aves; order Passeriformes; family Corvidae; genus Corvus; species Corvus brachyrhynchos. The sequence continues at coordinate 905,582 of NW_008240037.1, forward strand.
TTTCATAAATTTTTTTTAATGTCATGAAAAGCAGGTTTAGTGATTTGAACAATTTTAAGTCTTTAATATGTATTTGTTCTGCAATATGAATTAATATTACATGCTTATTTAGTGGTCTGCCAAATAATATAAGAAAACTTTTGATAGCTTTTCTTTCTATTTTATGTTGAATGTTTAAAATTAATGCAGTTTAGATTTTGTGTAACATGCTCCAGGTGTGGTTGCATCACTGTTTAGTGGAGGGGAAAATTTATGCATTTCAGAGAGGCACCTCAATCTGTTGATTTCCCAGGGGCAGTCTGATTGGTCCTTTTTCTATAATGGTGAGTTGTGGGCACTTCCTTGCTTACATGCAAATGCTGCAGGTGACCCTTCTTTATCTCTATTTTGTTGATTTTTTGTTCCCTTTTATTCACATCATTTCAGACCCTCTACTCATCAACAGTGTGTACCTCTCCCACACAGGGATGTTAGCAGCTGCCTCCCTCTCCCATCATCACTAGTTTAAAGTCCTCCTTACCTTAAAACATTAAATGGTCTCTAAATACTTTATCACAATATATTGAGTTGTAAGAAAAAATGGAAAACAGCCATCAAAACCAGGTGTGGGTCTGCAGGTTACTGAAATTTGTTACTGGGACTATTGGGGTGTTCTAGAGATATTAGGTCATAGGCTCCTGCTGTAAATTGAAAACATATTCATAAAGACTTCCATTGCTTCCATGACTATTGATTTACCTTAAAGCATCATCTGTTGTCAAAGAAGATTTTAAAACTTGATGTAAAAAAATATAAAATTAAACTCAACCAATGCAAAAAAAAAGATGTATCATCTGCACAAATTCAGGATCTGTAAAAACTTTTCCATATAACAATATTTTATTATCTGTATATAACATATATATATCTCTTTCTCTTTTTTTCCCCCCCACCTTTTCCTTCTCTAAAGATCTGATTTATTTCCAGATGTTATCCAAGTAGTGCAGAATAGTTCATTTAGAACCCAAGCATTTATATAGCACCTGAAAATATCTGAAATACTCTTTTTAGCACTTAAGTACAGATTTTTCAAGCTTGACAGCAGGGAATAAGTAGGACAAAATACTCAATTTGTGCTCATTAAAACTGGATTGTGTATGAAGAACAGTCACAAATAATTAAGAGAAGTCATCTAATTGAAGAAAAAAGTGACGTACAGATCAATGCATTTGTTCTTTAGCACATCTCAGCCTATATAAAATCAGAGGTTTGAGAAATCCAAGGACTTTAATACAATTATCTAAAAGATAAGATTATTGATTTGAACTTTGCCAGTTCAGTTGTTTATAAGACTGTATTAAAAAAACTTTATCAAATTGAAAAATTACTTCTAAGCCAAAAAAACCCCAGTGTAATAGGTTTCAATTCAGTCCTCTGCTTGAAGCTTCACATCTCCTTCAAAGCAGAAAAAGAGAGAATACTTTGACTTTTATATTAATAAGTACTAAAATGTCCCTTCCCAAACAATTAATTACCTTTGTTTACTTGATATTTAAATAAAAGAAATAACTGTAAAATATTTTTGTCTTCTAGATTTTGGGTTTATCTACTATTCCTTGAAATTCTGTTTGACTGCCAAAACAGAAATACCAAAAATTTGCACAGCATGAATAAAACCTGTGAAGATTCCAGGATTCTTTTTCCTTTACACAATCTAAATAATAGCATCACTCACTTAATAAACCCTTCTCATAGGCCACTCTCTTTTCCAATATATGTATGTAATTTTCTACAATTTAAACAAGTATATATGAAACGATAATATGCATGTTTTATATTCCTATAAAGCTTGTGTTTAATAAGACATGTTATATCAAGAGGTTTATAATTACTGTCATATTCTTTTATTCCCAACTACATATAGTTACATATATATAATGAACATTGTATATATATAATGAACAGCATGGGTTGCAGTTAATGGCAGGATGTGCACTTTTCACATGGGCACTGCATAATATTTTAAAATTAATTCACACAAATTTTCTCACATACTTTAGCTACACTTTAGTACATTTATTACTGTCTAAATTTTTTGTTCTGGGGCTAAGGGTTAATTTATAATAGGCTTAACACAGATATCCATAATAACAATCTATTCCTATAAATGTAATTTTTTTGTACAAAATCTTTGTTTACAGTCTCTGTGAGGGTTAGTACATGACAGAAAGGGAAAATATTGTAAAAATATAGAGTTTCAACATCAAATATAATTGCCAGACTGAATGAAAGCCATTCAACCCACATTAACAACACACTTAGATATAAGAATGCGTTATTATAGTACCACAGGATGTTTACATAATTGCCAGATTTGCCAAGGATTTGCTCTACAGTTAAGACTGCAATGAGAAATCTTTCCTTGATACATTCAGATTGTGTCTTTATTTCAGAGTATCTTGAAGTATAAATGCAACACCAACACAAACCCAAAAATATTGGTGCAGGCTTAGTAAAAAGGAACAGTGGTGTTATCACTGACTTCAGAATTACTTTTAAAATAAAATTAAAATGGAATTACCGACATTTATCCATGTAACAGTAGAGGAATATAAAGTGAACACTAAAAGATCTTGCTAAAGAATAGAACAAAGACAGTTTCACAATGGAACCATGGCAAATTTTCATTCATATATATCGATGTACATGCTTAATTAGATATTTTTGATCAGAATTTGTTCAAGGATGTAATATTTGATTTTCTTTTCTTTTCTACCCACCCATATTAGAAAGAAAATATGTGCTTTTAAATTTGGATGTAGTCTAGTTAGGTAACTCATACAAATGGAATAATGAGAGCAACAAAAATATGATTCAAGATATATTTTCTTCTGTGCATCAAAACTCATTCTAGATCAATTGGAAGGCTATGACTACAGCAGATTGTACAAATTAAATGTTTAATTAAGAACTCCAAATAATACCAGAATTAGTCACAAGATACTGATATTGTTCCTATTCACTTATCAAAAGGCAGAAATGGTATGGCAAAGATGTAGACACAACACCACCCCAAGTGACACCGCTGTGACTTACCTTTTCCAACTTAATGAAAATTTGAAAGAGAAAATATAATTGGTCATGTAATTTCTTAAAATAGAGGTTGTCTACCATCCAGTTGTTTTTCCAGCTTAAATCCTGCATTCAGTCATGATCAAGGTCCCTGGGCTTTCAGGAGCGCTTACTGAAGGACAGTAAAAGTCCCTACGGCTTTCCATCTGGAACGTGGAAACTGTGTATGGATATTAAATCTTTCCCCACAAAGAGAGTTTGTCAGATCACAAAGTCTAGAGCTATTTGCAAGATGAGGCACCATTTCAATGCATAAATATTAGGACTCGTTGATAAACATGGAGAATTGTATAAATTCTTAATTTTGTATACAGCATTTGAGCAAGGTAAGCCATGAACACATTTGCAAACAGTATATTTGATTATCTTCACATAATTATCTGAATTCTTGAAGAAATTATATGTCTAATATTTGCTCTTAGACGATCCTTGTTTTTCCTAACTATATTAGTAGGAAAATCCTCAGGATTAGCATGTCCCCCATGGCATAAAAATAACATTAAAATTGACACTGACTTCAGTCAGCTGAGAAAAAATGTAAAGTAGTTCAGCCTCAACCAGACAGAATTTCCAGAAGAGTGTACAGTTGTAAACTTGTCCTCAAGGTTATACATTGGAATGAAAAGGTAATGACTACATTTTGAGTGTATGCTTGCAAAAATGAAAGGAGGTGAATACATTCATGCATTCAAAGAAATACTTCAATAAAATGACAATGAAAAGGAATCATGGAGCTTCTTAGAAAATTCATCCAGAGAGATTAGAAATATCTAAATTGATTAAAACCTGTAAAGTAAAATGCACATTTTCACCCAGACTTTTTTTGTACAGTATGTATACTTTTGTATAGTATGTAGACTATTGTCTATACCAATATACACTGTTTGCTTGTGGGAAGTGCAAATTTGGAGATAAAAAGCATTAATATCCATTAATGTCTTACGCAAAACTTATATCAAAGGTCCAGAGAATCAAATGTTAAATCACTTCTCCAGTTCTGTGTGGAAAATAAAAAGTGTCTGTCTAATTAGGAGGAGTTTCTCTTTACCTTTCATATGATTACTCTTGGTTTATGCTTCAAGAAAAAGAGAACAAGTTAAAATGGTGGCAAACCCGAAGCAGAGAAGGGTAGTAGATCCGTATTTAAAGAAAAAATCCATGTCTTTACTACTCTATATTACCAGAAAACACAAGTCTGCTAAGTAATAGTGACCTAATTACAAGGTCAGCATCAAAATCAGCATCTTTTTCTCCTTCCAGAGACAATGTTAAAAATTAGGAACTTATTTTTGGAAACACCATTCCAGCATCCTAGGTTTATCAATTAGAAGATATTATTTTGCCTTTAAAATTAAATAAAATCAATGATGAAGAATAAATGACTGGTCAAACTTAAAAATATTACCCATATGATGAAACAACTAATAACATTTTCTACATCAAAATCCTTACTACATCAAACAGTGGTAATTTAAATCAGTATTAGGGCAGAGAAGAAGAGGAAAGATAAAGCATCCTATACAGAGTGCTTGAGATAGTTTCCAAGTTCTATAACAAAAACAATGAACTTGTGAAAGTAAATAATGATCTATTTTCTAAAATACCCATCATTGTCTACTTGGAAACTTACTGTTTCAGCAACTCAGTCTGTTTGCTGTCACCATTAACATTCAAATTATAGGATCACAATTTAGGGTTAGAAGGGACCTCTGGAGATCATCTAGTCAAACCCTCCTGCCAAGGCAGGGTCACCTAGAGCAGGTTAAACAGAAACATCCAGGTGGGTTTTGAACGTCTCCAGAGTGGGAGACTCCAAAACCTCCCTTGGCAATCTGTTCAGTGCTCTGCCACCCTCAATGTAAAGAAGATCTTTCACATTTCTTGAGGGGTTTCACATCTCTTGAGGTGGAACTTATTCTGTTTTAGTTTATGGCCACTGCTCCTTGTGCTGTCGCTGCACACCACTGAAAAGAGTCTGGCACCATCCTTTTGAAATCTGCCTTTGAGATATGTATATGCATTAATGAGGCTCCCTCTCAGTCTTCTCCAGACTAAACAGGTCCAGCTCCCTCAGTCTTTCCTGATAAGAGAGCTGCTTGAGACCCCTCACCATCTTTGTGACCTCTGCTGGACCCTCTCCAGTAGCTCCTTTTTAAAAATTGCAAGGCTAGGATTTAAGGGAATGAAAAAATAAAGTAAAAATTAATTGGCTGGACTCATGACCTTCAATCTTCTTTTGTTCTAAAGATTAAATATTAATTTTGAAGTCTCAGGGAACATGCTGGAAATAAGTCTATTGACATTGTTGATGGAAAGAATAGCACAGAAATAGAAAATCATAGCTTTCAGAGTTTATAATAATGAGTGAGGATGTGCAACAACCACAGTAAAACTTTTTCTTTTTTTTTTTCCAAAGTGATAAATGTTGTGACATGTGGCCCAAATGGTAAACCATGTCTCTTATTCTGCCTAGTAGATTGAATTTCTGTTGCAATCCCCAGCAGATCATCCTTGTCAAAATGAGTCAACCCCTCTAGGTTACTTCTGATATACGAAAACAATAGATTTCGTGCTTTTTTCTTGCTCCCCAAACACAGAATTTCTCACAACAGCCCAAGATGACTAGTTATCTCATAGATACAATAAAAACTTGAAAGATAGAGTGCCTGAATCAATCCCCACTGAGGGTAAAACTTTTCAGACTGCAGTCTTTTCTCAGTTGTGGTACCTTTATTGAGAGAATACATTTATCATTTAACCAGGTGTTAAAACAGTTTGAGAAAGAAAATACTCCAAATAAATCTGTTTATAGGCAATGAAGAAAAATATTATCTTTTGACAGAAAAAGAATGGTTAAAATAGTTTTGTACATAATCACAATGACTACTAAGTACTTTTCTACATTTACTGTGTAACACATGATTTTATCCAGCCTCATTGGCCCAAAAGACCTACAGATTTCGGATTTCTTTCAAGAAAAAAGGGTGAAAAGGCTACTCATTACCCCAAACACAAAATTAATTAAAAAAAAAAATAGAAAAAGGAAGAAAAGAGGACAAGAACAACATAGATATTTCATCCTCTTTTTTTTTTTTGTTAATATTGTGAATCTCCCTCAGCCTCCTCATATAATAATCCTAATTTACTGAATTTAGAATCAGAGCAAAAGTATTTTTCCCCTTCAAATTTAAACACTTTTATTTCCACTGTTTTCTACCTCCCTTCCCCCCCAACACAGCATGGTATATTTCTTTCACAGTAGATTCTGCAAACGCTCAGATTTTATGCTTGTGGCTATGTAGTACAGAACCTGATGAGACGTCTCTTTTGCTTTTGTTCTATTTAACCCATTATTCTTAAATGCAAACATAATATATTACGAGAGATTTAACCACACCAGTACAGCTCCCTGGTTAAAAATAGTTTAATATTATTTACAAGTTTAGTGTGTTAGGAATTTAATTTTGTATGTATCACTCTCTGTAAGAGATGCGTCAGGAAGATTGGTCTCTTAATAAAAACAAAGAGAATAAATATTGACTTTAATAATTATTTGGATAATTAAATGTGTATTAACAGATATTTCATTGAGGGAATACATTATTAATACTCTACACAGTGTCTTTCC
>NW_008240037.1:912342-950079 GCF_000691975.1 Corvus brachyrhynchos
TAGCTACACTAAATGAATAATATTTACAGAAAATATCAGCTACGGTTTCCATCTAGGCAGACAGAGGTTGCGTGTTTCACAGCTGCACTTGGCTGACCACATCTTATTATATAGCAGAATCTCAGTCACCGCAAGATTCTAATAGAAAGCAGTGCAAAAATGGCAACACAAATCTTACATTTGATAAATAAAAAGAGGAAGTGGACCCAGAAATCCTAGTGTCACCAAATTTGTCATAACCCAGTAACATATTTTTTTCTGCAAGGGAGGCTGGCATTATCCTGGACTGCAGAATACTTTAAGAAGAAGCCCTGCCAGTAGGTTGAGGGATCCTTCCACTGTACTAAGCACTGGTGAAGAGATATCTGGAGTTCTGTGGCCAGTTCTGAGTTCCCCAGTACAAGAGAGACATGCAGATACTGGACAAAGTGAAACAAAAGAGTCACAAAGATGATTAAGGAACTGGAGCATCTCTCCTATGAGACGAGGCTTAGGAAGCTGGAATAATTTAGTCTGGAGAAGAGAAGGCTCAAGAGAGATCTTGGCCTGAAGTGTCTGAATCACAAAATAAGATGAATTGGAAAGATCATTAAGTCCAACTCCCAGCCCTGCATGGCACCATCTCTGAGTCACATTGTGTGCCAGAGAGCATTGTCCAAACACTTCTTGAACTCTGTGAATAATGGGACCACTTCCCTGGGAAGCCTATTCCAGTGCCCAACCTCCCCTAGCAAAAGAACATTTTTCTAATATCCAACATAAACCTCCCCTGACACAACTTCAGGCCATTCCTTCCAGCCTGGTTACCAGAGAAAGGAGATCAGTGTCTGCCCCTCCTCTTCCTCTCATGAGGAAGTCATAGATTGCAATGAGGTCTCCTATTACAGCTGGTGTGGGGTCAGTAGCTCTGACCGAGGAAGCTGTGACCAGTCCGGAGACATGGTCCCAAAAGAAATCATCTTCCCGAGGCCCGGTGTCTTCCCTCAGCTGCTGGCTAGGAGAGTCCGTGCAGAAGTTGCAGCTCTTTAGTGATTGTCAGCTCATGATTCCAGCTCAGCTCTGCAGGGCAGCCTCCAGGCCAGACCAGGGAGAGACGAGAGGCCCGTGTAGCTGTTCCACACGGGGTAGCTTTATTGGTCCGTACTCCGGCGAGACACACATCTCTCTTCCCTTGCAGGGGCAGGGGGCTCGCTTTATAGGGATACAGGGGGTGGGTGTCAGAGGGTAAAGGCCAATGGGTTACAAAGGATCTGCATAGGGTCTCCCAGAGGAGTGTGGGTTTGTCTTCTTCTCGCTGTAACTGAAAAGTAGTTGCCTTTCTAGGGGAGTTCTGCTGGGAGATTTGAGCAATCATCCTTATCTCAGCAGATGTCCCTCCAGGGCAGTGGCTGGGCATACCCTACAACTCTCCCTTCTGTATTTAAAAGGCATTCCCAGCAGCCTTTCTGCAGCAATGTAGGAGGCATGAGAACATAAGTAACACAATAATAATTACAATGAATACCCACAAAGCTCCCTTAATCAAAGATGCAATCCATCCCGTTAGTGTCCCCTCAGTCTCCTCTTTTCCTGGCCAAGTGACCTCAGCTGCCCTTCATATGGCTTCTCCTCAAGGCCCTTCACCATTTTTGTTGCCCTCGTTTGGATGCTCTAGAATACTTTAATGTCTTTTTTACATTGTTATGTCCAACACTGCCCCCAGCACTGGAGGTGAGGCTGCCCCAGAGCAGAGCAGAGCAGGACAGTCCCCTCCCTTGCCTGGCTGGCGATGCTGTGCCTGATGTCCCCCAGGACAGGGTTGGCCCTCCTGGCTGCCAGGGCACTGCTGACTCATGCTCAACTTTCTGCTGAATACCTAAAAGAAGGGTGTAAACAAGACAAAGTGACAAGACAGGAGGCAAAAGACAAATTAAAGCACTTCAGCTTCACCCTGAATATCAGGAAAATTTTACTGTGTAGGTAATGGAACACTGGCAGAGGCTGACCAGAGTGGAGTTGTCTTCTTGTCACAAGCTGCCTGGACATGGTCCTGGGCAACCGGCTCTTGATGGCTATGCTTGAGCACAGGGGCTAGACCAAATGATCTCTAGAGGTGTCTTCCAACCTCAACCAGTCCGCAATATTATGATTTTGTGATTCAATGTTTTCAGCAATTTTCACTGTTATTTTTTCTGCTACAGAATTACTTTATTTGGAGAAAAATAAGTATTCAATGTTCATATTCTCCTTTACCAGTCTTTACAAATACAAGGAAATCCTCCATGCTGTCTTCTAAGTACTTTTATTATGGTTTTGTTACAAGTCTTGCTGCAATATAATAGAATTGATCAATTTATCCATTGCGTTCTTGATGTTTTTAAGAATCTTCCCATGAATTTAATTTGGAAAAACACCAGCTCTAGCATTTCTCTTTATTTGAAAGTTATCTTGCAAATGAAGAAAAGAGTCTAAAACTGCAAGCAGTCATTGATAGGCTACTGATACAATCCATACCTCAAAAGGTGTTTACATTTTAACTTAAAATTGCATTAGTTAGAATAATCTTACAGTTTATTTTGGTAAAAAAGAAAAAACACGAACTGTTTATTATCCATACTTCTTTTATACATAGCAAAAATCTTCCATGCTCTATTGTGATACTTAACTTATGTTATTTTTTTGTTATTTTATGGGATTTATAGTGAAACCAAACATTCAAAGGATTTTCCACACATCTAATAGTAAGACGAAATCTGAACAGTTCTGTGTTTACAAAGTAAAAAAAATTGCTAAACCCTTCTTTACTACCTTTTATGCTTCTAGCCAGAGCTCATAATATGAACATGGAATAATTTGATGGACCTATGAAAAAAAATTCCTGAAAACACCAACAAACACCATCCTCTCATGTACTGAGACATTGATCTACTTGGTTGCCTGCACACTGAGAAACTGCTTTACAAGATTGTAACTTGAAATACTGTTTACTGGGAGGATTTTTCCATAACCTTTTGACATTTCACATTTTTTACAAGCTGCAGCATAAATTTTTGCTTACCATTCCCCTTTATTTCCAATGCATTATTAATGCCAGAATATTGCAATCTTCTCTGCAGCAGAAGTAAAAAATACCCTTGCTTCACAAGTAAATAAATTAATATCTATTCTCTGAAAATAAAATGCAATGTCTCTGAACATCTAAAATTCTTACATGATGTTGTGTATTTTTTAACTGATTCTTTCCACTATGAATGACTGTCGGTTGTTCCTTTATTAAAATAAAGACAATATTTGAGTGAATAAGAAATTATATGAAAGAAGTTAACTACAGATGGCTTTGCAAGAAAATGCTCTAACCTAAAGTGGAATATTCCCAAAGGATTTGTTTATGTATGTGCTTGCATTGCTTGATGCCTTAATAGCAACTTCAGTGGAAAGCTTCCAAAGGATTAATTGCTTGGTTTTGCACAAGTTCTTTATTTATCATCATTAACAGGCTTGTTTGAAAGAGTTTTTTCATGGTGTAATGTATCATTTACTGAAATTCTCTTTCTGGCCAGCTGACAAAACGACTATATTAGATGTTATGCTGTCTAATTACATGGCTTGATTTTAGCAATCATTTCCAATTTGTTGGTCTCAAGACACAGGAAGATAGAGCAGTAGAATATTGTAGCTCAAAGCTTACAACACTCCCCATCAGAGCTATATCTTAGATAGAATAAAGCTGTTGGGAGAATGTATTTAGGATGAAACTTGTGCCAAAAATAGTTAAGTCATTGGAGAGATTTTCTAGATTGCCCAGAGTGGGTGAGGAAATAATTAAAGAAATGAACATACCACAGAATCTTCGCTTTGAGTAATGGTAGAACTATGTCATAAATTCTAATCTATTCAAAACTGGTATTGAGGGCAATTGAACTGTTCAAAAGCAGATTATTATATTTAGATTATTTTACAGAGAACATTTATTACCAATTTTTACATAAAGATTTCCCTGTAAGTAGTAAAAACATGTTAACGATAAGATAATTAGATCTGGAATTAGTATACAAAACACAATCATTACACTGAATTTTTCTTATAAATTAAGAATGCTATTACTTTCCTTTATATATGGTGAAAATACTGACTTCATACATTAATTAAACGTCTGCAATTGTAATAAACTTCTCATGTTGTAATTTATCAAAGTTGCTACTCCATTTAAACCTTTTTGAGGATGTTGCAGCAGCAAAAAAAAGGTTAATTTTTCATTTAATGTGCTTTTCTGTAGAGGTAATTACTTCTCACTACCTGTTTTTTTTAGTGTGAGGAGATTAACAAATTAAATAAAAATAATTCACAAAGGCAGTTGACAAATCATTTGCACTATTGTCACTACAGGTTTTTTAAATCTAAAAAAACATATGGTTACCTATTTCCATAAAAATTTCCATAGAATGTAGTGAAGAAAGTAAGAGAGTTACTTTTTGTCAAAGAGCAGAAGATTAGGCTTCCTCTTTATCATATTTTTTTTCACTCCTCGCCCTCAGAAACAAGTACTTCAGATAAACTAATCTGAAATTAACCCAATCTTTCTCAATCTTATAAGGACTTTCATTCAGACAGATCATGCCTGCACACTTTATGTTGGCCCTACTTGTTTCCAAATCTGTTTTTGATTAATCTCTCCAATTTACACCCGAGTGGGTTTATTGGAATTATTCATTTTCCTGTCTTCTCTTGAATCATAGCTACTCAGGATAAAAGAAAAAGGGTGGAATTTTGATATCTGAAAGCCAGCTTTGACAAGACAAAAGGACTATTTAAACTAAAGGACAGAAATCCTATTATAGGAAGAAATGGCTACTCATTTAGAAGAAAATGGTAAATTCCTTAGAGAAATGGAATTCTCAAAAATCTTTCCAAAATCACTGCTGAAAGCAGCATTTTCCCTGAGGTTATCAAGGCAGTAACTGTACGATGATCTCGAAAGGATCACTATAGGAGGTTAAAACAATCTCATTCTCTCCTCCCTGCAACATTTTTGTATAGTGAGAAGATTGGAAAACATTCTAGATGTGCAGTGATACTTATGTAAACTCCATATATAGCAGCACAGAATTATTTGAGTTGAAAAGGAGCTTCAGAATTATCAAGACAACCCACCTGCCACGGGCAGGAACACTTTCCACTAGAGCACACCTCCCAGTAGACATCTTCAACAATTTTTTGTTAGGCTGTAATTCACTTTTAACTTGAGCTAAATTAAGATAAAAGGTATGTAAGACCACTTATGATATCAAAATATGCATAGCTGATATATTTATAAAATACATGGAACCATAGGAGGAAAAGCACTCCATCTATTTATATTTGATTTAAATCTTTAAGGTCATAGTCTCCTAAGCCAACTAATTAATGATAAATGCTTTTCTGACACACACCTCACCATGGATGCTGTCCTTTTTATGTATCCTGTATATCAGATGATATCAGATGCATTTTTCTTCTATTGGAGGAAGTCCGTTTTCACAGCTTACATACTTGTTGGGGTCCTCTAAAGAAACACAGAAATATATTTCACACTTTGTTGCCAACCTAGTGTACTTTCTTTCTCCCCCAAGCATATCTGCATCTATATCTTTTGGAAGAAAGAACCAAATTACGTCTTGTTTCATGCTTTTAGATATACATATAAAAAAGGTTCCTTTGTCAGATGTCAGCTTCTGATCTTGATTTTAATTCAACAATTCCTAAACTTGACAAGTGGTCCTTCATAAGCAACTCATGCTGTAACTTTCAGTATGAGTCATCTGCATTCACTGAGTGGGAACCCAGAATACAGAGAATACATCTCTGCCTGTTTTGAAGGGTTCTACCCCCCTGGACAATGCTGGTTTTGACCTTTGTCCATGGAGAAAATTGCCTACCCTCTGGGAAGAATTAGAATCTACACTGGTGTGAATTAGGTGATAGAATACTATGTAAGATTGTCACAGGGTGAAAAATTTGGAGGTTTTGGGTTTATTAATATAGTAAGTAGATAAAAGCAAAAAACATCAAAATGGAGGATTGTTGTTGTTCTCCAGACCTTCTTCTTCTTCTTCTTCTACTACTCCATACTCTGCAGTAGAAGTAGTTTGGGATGACTGGATAAAGAATTCTGCAGTTCCTGTCTGCGTGACTAGATGATTTATTAGACATTGGTAGAAAAGTGAAAATATCTTGTGTTTTAAGTTTTCATTGGGTGATTTACCTTTAAAAAGGCTGTGTAATCTTGATAATTCAGCTTTTCCTGCATTCTCTGCTTCATGCTATGTCTGGGTCATGTCAGTGGCTTGTAATTTTTTGATAAGACTTAATAAACAACTACAGAAGAAAGGGAAGGCTAAAAGCAATCTCTGACTCCTGGCAAAGACTCCAAAAAGTCTCCCCCATCAGGGGAGACACAATTAAGATGCGGATTGCATCACACTGTATTTTATATCAGTCTGTACATTAAGCGCATTTGAAAAAGTTTTCAAATGGGCTTCATACAAGTAGGTTCCTAATACACAGCACATAATAAAATCAATACTTGGGACATTGGCTATCCTGATCCATATCTCTGTATTTTTAAAAGAATTAAAGTAGAAAACTCACTAAGTTCCTGGAAAAAAGAGTTAAAGTAGGTGTTTTAAAATGTATCTAGTTGTCAATATTGTAGGTGATAGTTTTTACTTTCCGTCTCTTTCACAGTATGACTGTTGTCTGTTAATGTCTGATTTTTACAAAATCAGAGACTAACAAAGAGAATCTAAAACAAATGAATCTTACCCTTTGGATATTTTAGAATGTCAAAATATATACCTAGTCAAAATTTAAGGAAACAGATTCTTTTAAAAATTAAATTCAGTATTAAACTTTTAAAAATACTGCTTTAGGTAAAAAAATTGATTAGTCTTTAAGATTTTAAATGCACAAGTATATTAAATGGACTTTAAACACATATTTCTCTAGTCTTTTGAGTACACATATTAGTTCCTGCTGGAAAAGGGAATGTTTATTCATTTTTCTTAGGTCAGTACTGATATTTCCTTTAAAGATCTTTCTACCTGAACGTATGGAAAAATAATTTGACTTTTTATTTTTATATTTTGTTATTTCTACTTTCTGGAATGGATGAATCAAGGTCTGTTGTAAAGTTACTCTATCAAAAATGACTGGGCAAAATATAATGGATATTGTCTATCTAGGCCTTGAAGACTTCTGTGGAGTATATGATATTTAAAATTTCCGTGAGAAACTGAGACCTGTTTCACACCAGTATTGTATTACTGAGGATTTTAAAATGCCACAGACTAGCCTGGATATTGCACAGATTTAAGTGTGTTATCACAGCCCAAACCACTTAAATTATATACATCTCTAAAATGCTACTACTCCTTTTGCATAACACTGCAGTGCATTCTTTTCAGGGATAATCTTATTCCAAACAGAATAGTACAGGTGAGATGGACTGTGTATAGTGAGCCCTTGGCTTTTCCTGCATTCTCTGCTTCATGCTATGTCTGGGTCACGTCAGTGGCTTGTGATTTTTTGATAAGACGTAAAAAACAACTACAGAAGAAAGAGAAGGCTAAAACCAACGGCACTGTATCATGTACCCTCCAACCTTTGCATAATCTTTCATTTTCTGTCTCTGATATTTTTTAGGTAATATTTGAAATCATTCACTACAAATGGTGGCAATGCTACACACAGAATATTACATCCTTTTTTTTCAGGGAAAGATAAATAACCTTGTCAACCTTGTATGTTGAGTGGGGTAAATTACAAGATAGGCTGCCTGATTCTCTCTATTTGGAGAGAAATATCTTTGGAAATGACATATTTAATAAACATGTAAATAAAATATCATTGTACTTCTAAGATAAATCTCTGGGTGTTGTTCTCATAGATAACTCAGTGAAAGAGTGAAGGGCAATTTAACAAAGTGAAGGTATCATTTTATTTAAATCTTTACACGTACTTTCATTCCAAAAACTGTTTAAAATATCAGACTTCTTTCAGAAATTCAGATACCAACGTGTTCTGATTTATTCTTCTTTTTTTTCTGAAATACAGAGGATGTTACAATATGCAGCAATAATGTCTTTCTTAGGTAGTTGCATCATAGTAAATCTCTAGGGTAGAGATCAGACAGGCTTGAGCAGCTAGCACTGCCTCCTGTGTACCTTACTATTTCGCAAACTCATCTGTTTTTCCCAGGCCTTCAGAAACAAAATCTGGACACAGACATAAAAATCACTCAAGCTGGCAAGGAAATGAATTTGCAAGGTTTTTCTCAGGAAAATAAAAAGATTTTGCCAGGCAATGGCAATTTTTTTTCCCTTTCTTCCTCATTTGTAATCTAATCCCCTTAGTCTTATTGCGACCATTGTGAAAAGAAAGAATCCACTGTTTTCTTAAATACATAGTGGGAACCCAACATGAGATGGGCTGAAAAATGGTGAGATCAAATCTCGAAAAGAAAACCAGAGATATTTGAAGTTTGATACATTTAACCTTTCTTTTACTCCTTTAGGAAGAAAAAGATGTTTTCTTCACCACTACTGTATAATCAGAAATGGGCAAGCTCTAGCTCTAATTTACAGACCAATCACAAAAGAGAAAAGCTAAATATATTAGATGAATGGGGAAACAAAAGCAGGTACTTCATGGGAATCTTATGAAGTTCAACAAGTCCAATTACAAGGTGGTTCACCTGCTTCCAGGCAATCCCAGACATGCACACAGAATGGGAAAAGAACTCACTGAGAGCAGCCCTGCAGAGAAGGATTTGGGTGTTCCGGTAGATGGAAAGCTGAACATAAGCCAACAGTGTGTGCTTGCAGCCCAGGAAGCCAACCACATCCTGGGCAGCAGGTTAAGGGAAGGGATTCTGCCCCTCTACTCTGTTCTCATGAGACCCTGTTTGGGGTGCTGTGTCTTCAGCACAAGAAAGACATGCAACTGTTAATACAGGTCAAGAAAATCTGTGAAGATGTTCAGAGGGATGCAACATCTCTCCTGTGAAAACAGGATGTGAGAATTGGGGTTGTTCAACCTGGAAAACAAAAGGTTTCAAGGTCATCTAATTGGCAGCCTTCCAGTACCTGAAGGAAACCTACAAGATGGAGAGAGACTTTTTACAATGGTATGTAGTGACAGGACAAGGGGGAATAGCTTCAAACTGAAAGAAAGTAGGCTTAGATTAGATATTAGGAAGAAATTCTTTACCATGAGGCTGATTAAGTACTTGAACAGGTTGCCCAGAGAAGTTGTGGATGCCCCACCCATGGAAATGTTCAGGAGCAGGTTGGATGAGGATCTGAGCAACTGGTGGGTTGTCAGGTTTTTGCATGCTAGCTCAAAGAGAGTCTGGAGGTCGAGCCACAACCCGACTGCACTATGGCAGGCACAGACACACAGAAGCACAGGCAGATGAGGGGGCCGTCCCTAAACAGGGTGTGAAGGCACACAGGCAGAGGCAAAGAAGGGAGAGAGAGGGGACTCTCCGTGTAATTTCTGTGCAGAAGGTTTATTGAGGTGAGACAATAGGGGGAGAATATGGAGAGCCAAGGATCTGACAAGGGTCCAGGGATTTTATAGTGGGGATAGGAAAGGTGGGGATAAGGGATACAGCAAATGGGATACTTGACAGGAGGCAGGGTTGAGTGCAAAGGAACCAATGGAAATAACACTAAGTAGGGATTTAGGGAAGGAATCAATGGGGCATCGAGGAACAAAGAACTTTCTAGAACTGATACATATTAAACTTGGGAAATGGATATACACAACCTCATATATAAAGCAAGGAGGGAAAAACATTAACCAATCAGGGGAAAACAAGCAAACAGCAGAATAAAGGAATCACAGGTTCTCACCATGACTGCAAAGTTACATGCTAAACTTGGGTTGCTAACCACCACAGCTCATTGTCTGAGTTTTCCTCAGGAGACAGAGCGGCTCGAGCCCGCCTGCACTGCCACAGTGGGTGGCATCCGTGCCCACAGCACAGGTGTTGGAACTAGGTGATCTTTAAGTTCACTTACAACCCAAATCATTCACTGCTTCTATGACGTGAAAAAAAAATATTGTTCTTTCACTGGATATCTCTAAGCCTTAAAATGTTTATATTTGAGCTAGATTTCATAAAACTATCTTTGAATCTCATCCCCCAACCTTTTTTCCACCACTATTACAATTGGACTTTCAAGGATCTCTGTTCAATTTCATGCTATAAGTTGCATAAGTAACAGGAAAAAATATGTTTCAGCTAAACAATATTTTTTAAAGTATGAAGTACTAGCATATGAAGTAATGCAGAAAAAGTGAAATGTGGCTTATATAGAAGTAAATAATAACTTATATTTCATCTAGAGAAAACGCATATCTTTCTAAGTCATGCACAAATTTCAGTTTCTACACTGTCAATAAACAATTGGCCCCAGCAGAGAAAAAAAAAAACAAACAAACCAGCAAACAACACTGGACATAAAACAAAAAGAATAAATTATTTTTTTATTATGATTCATACCTACAGGGTAATTACTATTCCTCTTTGTAAGGAGGAGTTTTTTCTGTATTTTAAACATGTTATTTAGACTGCCCTTGTGCATTTTAAATATATTTTAGTTCATCTGCTTGCATCACTAAATTAAAAACTATTATATAAAGCATTTTTTAAGTACTTCCTTTCAAGGCAAGATTTTTTTGGAAGTTATGCAAAGTTAGTGTTTGTGACAAATCAAACTGTGGAAAATTACATTCACTACTTGTACGCTATATGAGTTCTATCTCAACCAGTATTTCTAAGTCAAATAATTTTTAAACATTGCTTGAATATATTCCTCATCTAGCACTTTAGTTCAGGCTTTACATAAGCATCCTTGGTCTCGAAAGGGAATGAGCATCAGTTGCCACAAGTGTATAACTCAGACCAATGTTAGAGCATCTTAATTATTTGTGTGTTAGAAAGTGAACTTGCCAATATTTCATAAATTTATTTCTCCATTTAGATCTTAAAAGATCAGTTACTTCAATCAACTTCATGTGTAAAAAATGTGCCATTTGACTTTTTTCTATATTTTGCTGTATATCATTTACTTCTATGTAAATGTTTTCCTGATATGAAAATTTTTTTTTAAAAAAATTTTCTAACAGTTATTGTTCTTGGTGTCAATGCAGCCCCAGAGTAGTGTGCTTTTGTAGTGGATCCATTTTCATCTCCACCTACTGGGTTGCTCTTCATGAAGGATGAACTTTGTTCAAGTGAGCAGATTCCCTTTGACTGAAATCAGAGGGTAAGATTTAATGAGGAGTTTCTTTAACAGGAAAAAAATGGATCAATGATTTGGCACAATCTTCCAGAATGTACTAGCATGTATGTGCTAACAAAGTTTTGAAAACATCAGGCTGTCAGCCCACACTTTGGAGTACCTGTTGTTTAATATAAAGCATGTGTCATACATTTTTGAATTTGTTGTTGTACTCAATTTCCTTAGTGACGACTCTTGTTCTTTCCTCATTGATCCCGTCTTCCCCTTGTCTCAGTATTATTTTTTGTCTTTACATGCCTTATGTTCAGTTGCCCCTTCTCAAAAGGATCAGTTGTCCCTGGTCTCCTCTTTTGATGTTTTCGAAGAGACATTCCAGTGTGATGTCACTCAGGACTCCAAGGAAATGGAACAGCTCATCAATCTTTATCAAAAGAGGAACAAAATCCAAAGGCATTGATGTACTGCTACATTCCTCTCATCCTATTTAATCTCCTGAATACAGATTATTCCTTGTTTTGAAAGCATACACAACTGAGTACTATTCTAGGTGTCCTGACTCCTTGCACATTATGTGGATATCTGACCATATAGATCCTGAGAAAACTGGGTCCTTACACTTGTGGTCTGAAGAGAAAATTTCACCATGTCTTCACAGAGGCTGTGCAAGACACATCTGGCACCCATAATTAAGAAGACACTGAGAATGCTGGTGTCTGATCTGTTACGTGAAGCCATTTTGCACTCAGGCAACCAAAATCATGTTTTACAGCCATGTGACATGCAAATAAATGTCACGATATGTTCTATCATCATCTGACAATAGCCAGTGTTTCTGGAGTATAATGTCTCCCATAAATACATTGATATCAGGGTTGAAAATGTTCCTGTCTGTCTGAGAAAGGTGTCAGCATCTCCTTTGATTCTGGGGCACAGTAACAGAACTCAGCTGTTATGCATCCTTTCTGGGAAACCTTTCAAACTGTGCTTTATGCTATCATGAATATCCTGGAGTAGGCACACCAGTGAAATTTGGAGCTTGTCAACACCACCCCCACACCAGGAAAGCACAGAGAAGAAAAGAGATGAGCAATGAGAAGAGATACATTTTCCATATTTGGATGGTGTCATCAATATTTCTCATATACATTATCCAGGAGAAAGCTTCTAGAGGTGTCCTATCCAACTGATCATTCATTAATTGATAGCTAGTGGGGGACTAAGAGCTCCACCTAGTCATTTTTTTCTCTACATTTAAAAGCTCCTTAAAAGCCTTCTATTTAAAATAAAGTTGTGCAAAATTGTATAAACCATCTGTAGCAACAACTACAGCTTCAGCCATGCCCTTCTACATTTGAAGATTCAAGAGCTGGCACAGGCTGTCTCTTTCCAAAGAGAAGGAAATTCAACCAATTTGTTGATGAAGTTGTTTCCAGGGTCACTCTCTGGTCATAAAAGTGCCAAATCTAACAAGGCAAAGACTAAAAAAGTTACTGTCTGTTATCTTTCTCTTCACATTAAAGTACCATCAGGAAGTTCAGGCCAAATCATCCAGGGGGCCCGCGTGTAGTAACTGCTGTAACCACAATAACAAAGTCACTGTTTCATGCCCCTCACACAGAAATTCATGCACTCACCATGACTGTTTGCTTTGTCAGTGATGGGTCTCAGAGGTAGGGGTAGGTTCAGGTAGCAGAACTGGCGACATAACAAATTATGTGCATGTTCTGGTGGTTGTTGCCTTTCCAGTTACTCATTCCAGCTTCACATTTCCATCCTTGTCCTCTCCTCTGCTCTAGTTCAGTCTCATCTGCTTCCCCGTGACTAACCGTCTGGGAAATGGGCGTGTGAGGGAGCATGTGCCTTCATGCACATGGATAAGGGAGGAAGTAGGTTGAGGTGAGACAAACTGCAGTCAGAAATATTTTTCATTGATTTACAATGTGTTTTATAAGCAGAATAGAAAGAAGGAAGCAAAAATATATATACATTTTTCTTTTAGGGTGGTTTTTTATAAAGGTAATGTAAAGGGCAGGAATAAAATTGACGTAACTGACAACCGTTTGGGAACAACTTTCTTTCTACTCAGGGTTAAGAAAACGTACAACTGTGGTGGAGAAAGAGGCAAATGTATGCTGTTAGTCTTGCCAAAATACTTTAATGTAATGATAAAATCTGAATAAGTTCTTTATGAGAGACTTCTCTGAGTATGCACAAAGACCTAATGCAGTTACAGAATGAAGAGCTAATACCTAACTCTAGCATCACTTGAGTGTTTTAGAAACAACTAAGGAGCATAATGAGGAAATGAATGAAAAAATATGCGTATCTAGAGGACATTTCTAGTGCTGTTGTTTCTCTAATTTGTTTGGGTTTAATGCCTTAAATTGCTCTTTCTGGCTTTCACTTAAACTGTGGTCTGCTCCCATTGCCTAGCTCAATGGATTACAACCTGCATGATACAAAAAGCCTTACTGGCAACTTTTCAGGCACCAGAGGGCTACAACTAATTTGTATAAGAATTTACGTGAAAATACTTGAAGTTTGCATCAGTTTGTCTTCTTCCTTATTCTGTACAGGGAATAAATAAGGTTTGAATAAATCAAAAGTACCTTAACTTCTCATGGTCAGAAAATCCATCATGACTACATTTTATCAAGTATTATTATTATTATTATAAGTCTTCAATTTTAACACTGTACTTCCAATATGTATTCCTCTTCTATTTCACTATAATACTGAAAGTTTTCTTTTCTCTTAGATTAAATCCAGTCCATTCAGTGAAACTAAAGTGAATAATTTAAATGCACTAAATTATTCTCCCTTAAACTAACATCTTGTAGTCAAGGATATTTGAAAAGAAAAAATTTGGTGTTCTTATGATACCTTTTTATTACTGATGTATTTTGTACTTGAATATGAAGAGTTTGGAAATAAAAAAATCCCTTAACTTCATCTTGTGGCATTTTTGTTGGAAGTTTAAAAAAGTGATATTGCAATGGCTTCTCTTTTATTAATAAGGTAATTTTCTTTTTTTTTTAAAAAGAAGTCAGCTTAAGGAAAGAGGAGTCAGAGATGTGAATTTTGTATTTGCTTTTTCAATAGAAATGAAAAAACCTGAACAAAAAAGGAACCACTCTTAAGTTTTGAAAATTAAGTATTAAGGGATACCAAAGCCTTCACTGGGTAGCCAAGAACATGATCTTGATTTGCAAAAATAATTTGAACATTTCTCACTCTGTGTGTGTGATAGGATTGCTGACTACTCTTCTTGTCCCATGGCTTTAAAATGGACAAAATATTTTGACTGGTTTTGCCACTTTTTTTCTTCTGATGTGAGTGCATTTTTGTGTTAAGAAACATTCACATCACAATTGCTTCAGAATACTATACAATAGAAATAAAAATAGAATAGAATAAAAAGAACCCCTGCGAATACCAACAGAGTACTGATATAGGGGCATATGTGACCAGTTATCTTTAAACGAGATTTAACTTCAAGATGTAAACAGCTTAAAGGATAGTCTACACAATTTTAGAAATATATCTGATCTATTCACAGCTTGATAAAGAGAAATAAGCATAACATGTTCTTAGAACACACATCCATGGTACAAAAACCTCCTTAGTTCCAGTCCATTAAAGTTTTTGCTCTTTTCCATCATGTGGGTTGCAGTGGGCAGCAGAGTGCACATTGCACTTTGATGAAGTCATCTTTTGAATGAAGTTCAGCCATGGTCCTTCTATAAATGTATTTGAATAAGCTTTATGATCAGAAAAGGATTCATAGAAAAAGCTGATTTATAAATACAAGACAAAAATATCTACTCTCTTGATTGGTACATGATTAAACACATTCTAGTATATTTTTTCTGTTTATTTCATTACGTTTGGATTACCTGAAGAGACAGTAAAGTCTTGGAACACCATTTCTCTGTGAGGGAAGGTGGGGAAAGTAAGGGAGGCAGAGTAGAAATTCATACTTTTTGAATACTGTAACAGGCAGTCTGAGCCTTTCTCCTTTCATTTTTTAGGCACCCTACGCTGGTATGAATCACAGTGGTTACATTGTTAACAGAAGAGCTGTACCAGATTATGTCAATTGATGTGGGTCAATGCCATTTTATTTTATTGTTGCTGTCATGCATTCCACTATGAAATGCTAAATATTTTAAGGCAAAGTGCCTGAAGCAAAATAAACACCTACTTTCCTTTCAGCTCTGTTTTATACTTATTATTGTTTATTTCTACATGTTTTAGCATTGCTGATCCCTCATCTTTCCTAGACATCCACTTCTTTGACAGAGTTTCTTTCTTTTTTTTCTAATTTTGACCTTTCCTTCACTGTTATCTTCTAGTACTTCACAATTTCTATTAGTAAAATTTTGCTTTTTCCTGTTTTTCAAATGCTTTCATTTCATTGAACTAGTGTCACACCAATAACTGGCTATCTGCCAGTCAGTGACAATGATTTGTGATCCCACTTTATCTCTCTCTCTCTTTCTCCTCAAAATATATCTATAACTATGTTCTGATATCTCTACTTTAGAATTTTTCTGACCATTCAAATTGAAAGAAAAATCTGTGCTGTCTTGTTCAAAAACCAACATAATAGAAAAGGTACAATATTCTTCTTCTCTTCATTATTAAAAAAAAAAAAACAGGTATTTTGAGATATTTTTACCAATAAAGTCTATGATCTCACTGTAATTTTATCCTGATGAAGCTTCCTTTATTCCTGCAGTGTAAAGTTTCTAAAAATAAAATAGAATGATAGGACAGCAGCCTTTAATACTATTACTGTGGAAGGCCAAAGCAATATCTAACACAGATCAATATATTTGCTTTGAAGAGTTATTAAATTTAGGAAGACATGTTTGTGGCATTCAAAAAATTCTTATTCTTGTGCTCTGATCTGGAAACAGATAAGGCAATATATAGTATCTTTACTATATATAGATTATTATATCAAACTCTAATGCCGTATGTTTATATGGCCTGATATGCCATGATTTACAGACCACCAAGGTCTGACTCCTCTTCCTCTTTTTGTGTAACCAGCTTGGGTTTCCACCATGTTGTACCCATGTTGTTTATGTATATTGTACATGACCATAAAGATAATGCCAGCACATTTTTAATTTTCTACAACATTTGAAAACTGAAGCCTCATTCTGCCTGTAGTACGTTTGAGAAATTGTTTTTCTCAAAGTATTTTCATTGCTGTGAATAAAAAAGGCTCACTTAATATAAGGAATAGGTTCTTCCTGATTCTGAGTTGTTTTTAGACAACCTTGACTGCGATATAGTATTTCTAAATCCATTCATCAAGACCTCTCTTTAAGACCCTGGCATATTTGTTATAATGAATAACTTATAGAATATCCTGAGTTAGAAGGGACCCACAGGGATAATCAAGTCCAGCTCCTGGCCCTGCACAGGACACCCCAAGAATCACACCACGTGCCTGAGAGCATTGTCCAAACACTTCTCAAACTCTGTCGGGTTGGTGCAGTGACCACTTCCCTGGGGAGCCTGCTCCAGTGCCCGACCACCCTCCGAGTGAAAAACCTTTTTCTGATATGAAGAACCTTTTCCTGGTATCTAACCTAAGCCTCTTCTGGCACAGTTTCTTGCCATTCCCTCAGGTCTTATCACTGGAGATGTGTCAAAACTGTCATAAGGATGTTGTTGCTGCGCTGAAAGGGATAAAACAGATATTCTAAAAGGAAGTACTTATTTAGTGTAAAAGGAATAATGAGCTACATGGGTCTTGGAATCTCTTAGAATGTACATCACCTGTGTGGAAAACCTGGTTTTAGGTGATTCCTCGTTTTGAATAGATGTGGTAGTAACATAACTTATTTTTGTAGCTTTCTCTTTATTGTGTCTGGCTTTTTATCATTATTTGTAGGCCAGGTATTTTCTCTCCTGGCTCCTGATGGAAACATACTTATATTTCACCTGGGTGTCCTTTATTTGATAAAAATCATCCATAATCTCCTACAAAATAGTTAATCCTTTCTCTCTGATATCTTCCAATAAACCTTGAACACCTCTGGAGTGGCTTGAGTACCACATTACTTCAACAATATATAGACTTTTAGCCTTGATTCATGAATAAGAAGTTCCTTATCACAGACTGAAGATAAAATTATTTTATACTTCACACATTGCCCCTGTTATATATTTCCTACAAATTTTTTCTTTGCTTAGCAAATTTTCTTTCTGTAATATAAGAAATCAATTAAAACATTTTGAACATTAAGAATTTAGATTGTATTTCATACTTTTAAAATTCCTTCACTTTTGAAAATGTCATGATCTCAATTAAAAATGCTTAGTTGTAATTTTCATATACTATCTCAGTTTTGTAGGCTATGTGAAATAATTTTGGAAATATCTCAGTAGAGCCAGTTTCTATATAAGATGCATAGAAAGGATGAAAGTTACAATTTATTCCAAGATTTCTGACCTGCAGATTCCTTATGTCTAGCTCTGATTTTACTTGGTTGCAGTTTCCTACTGACAAGGGACAATTTTACTTCCTTGATATTTTACTCTAGTTTTCTCTCTTCTTAATTGTATAATTGTTTTTCTCCTTTTGATAGTCTCCAAAACTGAGCAGGCTGGAGCCTCAGCAGTTCCATGTCTTCCTTCTATTATATCTACAGTTAAAGCCAGCCTCTCCTCCATCTGTTTCTCCACAAGGTCACTTCTGTTACCTTAATGACATGGCTCTCTTGAAGAGATTGCTCTCATGTCACTTATTATATATTCATTTCCTATATAACTGGCTTTTCTTTTACCTCCATATTTCAAGCTACAGACCTTTTGTATGATGTCAGCAAATATATCATGGTTGGTCCCTTTCTGGGGACACATTCTATTGCCTTTCTCTAATTCAACCTTCATGGGCAGTTACCTGTAAGCATCACACATTTTAAATTGCTCTTCCTGCAATTTGAAAAGAATACGAAATATTTGACCTATTTAATATGCTGCCAATTGTGGTGCTCAATAAAAACAACTGCCCTATATTCTCAAGAATTGCTTGCATTTTGCAGAAGGTAGGTTTTATGTCTTTTGGACTGAGTAGCTGTTCAGATGATTGAGGTTATATCTTAGTTTGCTGCTTGTAATGGAACATCACTCCAGTGCTTTATCATTTTAGGAGCAATAGCACTACATGAGCTACTCTGTCTTGGCTGCTATGTGTTCACATATACACATCTGCTAATGTTTTCCTGCTGCTGTTTGAAAGGTTGATTTGGAATCAGGGCTGCTTACGCGTAGTTCCCAGGAGACTAGCAAACCCATTTACCTAAGACTGTTCATTGAAAACACATCGTGCTATTCAAAGTAAAGAAGTAATACTTCTGGCATAGTTGTTACAGAAGTGAAAAAAGCAAAGTACCCCATAAGAAACATATTGAGTGACCCATTGGTTTCAGATTTCTTACTGTGAATAAGAAGCGACTCAAAGATCAAGCAGTGTCCAAATCTCAGCTGAAATGCCTCATCCATCTTTACCTAATACAACACTTAAATGATGAGAGACAGTAGAATTCTGTGTGTGCTCAAGCACTAGATACAGATCAAGAACTATCCAAGATTAAATGACTATTCTGTAGTTTACCTGATGCAAAGACTTACAGCCTAATATTTTAAACCATTATCTTGTTCTAAGTGCCATTCTTAGAATTGTGTAAGAATAACTTTCCAAAATCTTTATGGAGCATTATATGTTTTCTCCTGGGTGCAAAAGTATTACGGGGTTCTTTCACAAAGTAGGATACTGTCTGTCAAAACTGCTGTTACTAAAGGATCCTACCCCTCATTTTTCATATAAGACAGTTCGGTGTTCCTCTTCATCATTTGTGTCTGTGTATACCTACATCATTAATTATATCTGTGGAGCTCTGGGAACAATTCTTGCTAATTAACTTCCTTTCCCTTTGCTGACTAGCTGCCAGTGCAAAATATAGACTACTGAAGAAATTAAGCCCTGACTGTTTTTTTGCTCATGTGCTCATCCTTGTTTTAGTTTGTAAGTGCCTTCGATTTCAGAGAAAGTAAAACTGAAAGTTATATCTACACTCTTTGACATAATTTGATGATTTATTCCACATCTTGAAACTATCTAATAGGTGAACTGAGAATTTTTGTCTCTGATCATCTTAAAATGGTAGGGTGTAAAATAATACTTTTCTTTATATTCCAATATATCATATAAATTATGAAAAGGTATTTTTAAATGAAGGGAAACACTGCTTTTGCTGAAGATCATTCCACAATATCTCTTCAACTGGGAGAGTTTTTGAATTCAAATTCAGTTTGAAATTATTCTTTTTCCTCAAAGTACTTTCAAGGTGGTCTACTTCAGCCCACTAGAATGACTTTTCAGAAGATGGAGGTGAGATCATCACTGCATGTTGGGTGGTTTTAGTTTATATTGTATTTTGTTTACCGAGTGAGAGGTTGGAGGTCATTATCTGTGCTCTTAGAAAACATTATCTGGTTCTGCATTATCAAAACCAAACTCAAAATCCCGTCTTGATGTCCACATCTGGCATTTGAACCAAAGTGCTATAAGTGAGCATGACTACTTCAAGACCTCACTCCTGGTGTGAACTAAAACACTAATGTAGACTTCACTTGGCTGGCAGAGCAGTTATGATGATCTCTTGTCTAGACTTCTTTCTGAGTGTTTGGGAAGGGAGACAGAATATGACGATTTCAGATTGAAAGGTTTTCAGAAGGTTTTAGTATTTTGAAAGGTCTTATTTTAATGACTGCATACAAAACACCCTAAAATACACACAAGTACTCATTAGCCTAGCAGAAAACAGAAGTCAGAAAGGTAAGATGAAGGATGATATAAGAAGGAGCTGGCTCAGAAATTCAAGGAGCACTGCAATTCTGCCTTAGTTCTAAGGACCATTTAATCTCTTTCTGTGCCTCTTGTCAAAAAATATTCAGCCAGTTTTATATCATCTTTATTTTGCAATCAGTTTCACATTAAGGAGACAATTTTCCCTGCAGCTTTCCGTGAAAGCTCTCAATGGAACACCAGAAAGGCAGTGGTGCAGGGCTGCCAACAAGGGAGGCAATGCAAGTCTAGATGGAGCCATATGGTGATGGATCAACAGGCTCTGATTTATAGGTCTAGATCTCTGAATAGTTCTGAATACTAAGAGAATTATGAATCTCTGAATT
This sequence comes from Corvus brachyrhynchos, assembly GCF_000691975.1. NCBI lineage: Eukaryota > Metazoa > Chordata > Aves > Passeriformes > Corvidae > Corvus > Corvus brachyrhynchos. The sequence goes on from NW_008240037.1 coordinate 932,826, forward strand.
CATAGAACAGGGGATTACCTAGTATATGGGGAAAAACTAAATTTATAAACCAGAATATTGCATGTCTCATTTTCCATTCATTGAAGAGAATGATTAAATTATAAAACCTGAGTGCTTTTTAAGTTTAGAAAAACTACACAAGTATGTGCTTTCTATTGCAAACTAGCTGGAAGCAATTTTTTTCATACTTACTTTAATAATTTTCTCAGTAAAGAGACTCTGCATTATTTGGACATGAATGAGAGACAAAGTGTAATCACTGATAAATTCAGATCTCAAGCACTGACATGCTTGGTAATTATATCATTTGGAAGATGGATTACCTTTGTTTATGTTGCTGTTTTCATTGTCTCTTCATTAGAAGATCTAATTATTGTTATGTATACATTAACATGGACTTTTTAGATTAAGCAGTGAGTTTTAAAAGTTTTAATCATAGTGAGGACTGAAAGTTTCCCACCTTTGCTTCATAGGCTTTTCTCTACAGTTTAGAGTATGTAATTGTCTGCGAACAGTCTAACTTGCAATTATCTAAAGCTAACCCATTTTAAATTAATATTCTTTATCTGCTAGCCTTTCCAAATTTCCTAGTATTTTTATAAACATTTAAAAAATACTGTTAGTATAAGATTAATCTACATGTCTAAAACTATACTCCCTCTAATGGTCTGGTTTATAAAATGTATGTCACTGAGTTCAAAGAATGTGATAAGTAATTTTGCATTTTCCTTTGCAGAGAATCCATTTCTGGTCCAGGTTAAATAACTATAATAAAATGGTTACTCAGTGCTTTATATAGCACACCAAGTATTGGTTATTTTGTTGCTGTTTGGAAAAAACCAGCACGCTTTATATTCTTCTTTTACAGTAGGATCTATTCTGCATATTGGTTGCATATTGGTAATTCCACTAAAACTCATTAGTACCTTTCCTTCCCATATTTTATCGTTTTCTATATGCAAATTTAGATGTCTCAGCTGACATTCTCTGAATGTCACCAATAATTCTGTAGAAAGCAGTCTGTGCCATGTCTTTAGTATGTCCTAAAATAACTAGAAAGAAAATTTGCTTATGTCACAGAAAGAGGAGTCTTGTGAATATTTTTTTAATTAGAAGAATCATTATAAAATAAGTTTTTTAAATGAAAAATACTTTGGAAATATTCTGAAAACTTTATAATGTGAAAGTAATGTCAGTATAGAACAGTCTATATGGGATAGTTCTTCACTTCAGTCAAACATTATCACTGGATCATTGTATCCTGAAATATAAGGAAAAACCTCATTGAAACTCACAGTTCTATATTTGTTTTTTTTTTATCAGTACCATACCTAATAACATATTCCAAATACAGGGAAGAAGACCATTTTTACTGTTTTGAATTACAATCACTCTTCAATTCAATGAAATTGAACGCAAACTAAATATTTAAATTAAAACTTTTAGAGGACAACTAAAATACCATAGAAGTAACAAATCACATGAAAGGCTGGTGAAAATTGAGAATTTCATGGAAAACCATATATATCTAGGATAATTTAATATAATATTAAAGTGTGTCTTATTTTTTCTTTTATCTAGATAATTTACACATAATTTTATGAATAATATGCAATTTTTCTTTAAAATTACATATTATTCTACTAAGAATCTATTATTCATTTTTTATAACAAACCCTTTTCCTTCTTTTTCTAATTCCGTTTTAGATATCTTGAATATTTTTGCAAGTTGCCAATGCACATTATTGCATAGAGTTTTGATTGATCTGTAATTCCATTTTAATTCAATACTTTTCTTCCTTTCTCCATTTCTCAGAAGTGGTGTTTGATGCATTATATTCCGTTTGTCTTTCCATTTGTCTTTCCACATTTATACTGACTATACTATTTCAGTAAGGACACACAAACAATAATTGCTGTCTTGCAAAACATATAGGGACTGCAAACATAAATTCATTTGTACATTATGAACTGGAAGGTAGCCCACTTGTTGAAGTCATAGTCCCTTAGTTTTCATGATAGTGATAAGCAAATATGGGCTGTCGTGTTTCGCTGTTGCTCTTTTAGCAAAGTAAAATTCTAACGGGAAAAACTGCAAGGACAATATTGAATTAACTATTTTACTTTGATATTATGATGTATTTGCATTACAGCTTAGGTATCATAGTCTTCCAGCAGGTCAGTTGAGGTTTTTTGCTACAAGTTGTGCAGCTTAGTGGACCAGCAAGATACAGTTTATACTCAAAACAAAGAATTTAGCATCATTAGTTTCAATGAGTTTAGCATTTTTTTCAATGAAATCTAAAAAAAAAACCAAAAAACAAAAAACAAAAAACCAACAAAAATATTATTCCAGATCAATTATGAGAGAAAAAGGAGGTAAAGAATTTATTACATTATTATATACAAAAAAATTATAATTTTTTTATACCCAGTTGACCCCTTATTTTCTGGTGTTACAGGAAATTTTTGTAGATTTTTGCTGCCCTTATTATTCCCAAGGTCAATAATTGTACAACAGCTCATTTAAAAAGATGTTCCTTTAGTTTCAAAGTTCTCTATTCTGGAAGATAGGAATGCTATTCTGCATTACAAAATTTTTATCTTACTTAAGTTCACCTGAAGTTTTTACTTGATTCTGCAGTTTGCAATTAAGAACAGCTAACATGATAATATTTTGGCTAGTCCATGATTGTCTTTTATTAAGAATAATTTTTTGTGTCTTTAATTAAGAATAAGGGATTAGTTTGGATTTAGGTTTATAATTTTTAAGAGTGACTGACAAACAATCCATGCCGAAATGGTATGGGAAGAGGATTGTTGAATTTTGATCACTTCATAAAGGAAAGAAAGATTAGATCTAGTTTTGTTCCAAAATGAGTTTGTGTGTCTTTTTTTCTCCCAGTAGAAATTAGTGAAACATTTCTTTTTCTTAGCATGCCCTCTGATTTTGACTCCTATGAATATTCTTTCAAAGAATTCTTCCTTTTCCTATGTTTTCCTTTACTTGTCTCAATTTTTTACTGGTTTTTTATTAAATTTGATACTAAAGCAGAACAAATCAAAACAAGAAGCAGTATATTAATAGTCTGTCCTTTCTCTTAAATAGTAGCTTTGTGCCAGGGTAATTACAACTTTATTTCTTTTAAGACATGCAGTTGAGAAAAAATATGAAACCTACTATGACATGTGGCATAATAAAACAAGATCCATAGTTGTGTAACCACAATTTACTTGTTTCAGGACAGTGTACCCATCTATTTTCTCTTATAATTAGATTGTAAATTTCAACAGGGAAGGCTCCTTGTCATAAATCTATCAAATACCTAGCAGCATACAGTCCAATTCTGCCTGGAATGTCTTAGAATATCTACCATAAAATAAAAGAATAATAAGTATTGAGGACTTACTTATAAATATTCTGTTCCATTTGTCTCTCAGCATTTCCCTAACACAAACAAACAAGAGATGTTACAGTACATAATGATTTTCTTGCCTGTTCTTTCTCCACGAATGATATAAATTCTCAAATGATGCATGTCTACCTTCCTGTACGTGACAGCGAGAGGACACACTGTAATACGCACATTTATACTAAGGATTAAGAACTATGGAATTCTGCATGCTAGTCAGAAGACTCTCTTGAACATGGGAACATGGTCCTATGAAGTAACTTTACTGTCATGATACAGTTTAAGCATTTGCATTTTTCCTAATGGTTCTTAAGTTAAGCTTTCACACATTAGCAAATGTGAGCAGCTGCAGTATTCATCCTCTGAACTAAGATAGAGAACTTTTGTCTTTCATGTCACTTGGAAATCAATTTAAATCTCCCCAGAGAAATGTCTGCGTATCTATAACTTGGATACTTAATTACTTCTATCCAAGAGGGAAATGCCTTTCTATCTCTGTCCTGTCCTGTTTACCAAAGAAACACATCTAATTATTTCAGTCTGCCATAAAGTGAACAGTATGTGTTAGTAGCTGGCAGGGGCTTTATGAGTTCTTCAGTCAAAAGCACAATTTATAAAAGGAGGAAATAATGATCTTATTTACAGCATTAAGAAAGAAAAATGTGTTTTTCCCACCATGATTCTGTCAATCTTCCACAAGTTAATACTTATGTTTTTTATAGTTTCCTATCTCAGAAATATCCACCAATTCAAACTGAAAATACTGGTTCTTTGCTTCTTTTGTTCTTGTGTATTTCAGATCTGTCTTCCATTAGTGTGACTTTTTTCTGGTAAGAAATGGTAAGATGAGACAGTGTTTAATTCTGCTGTTTCTATAAGGTAACATAAGCTATTCTGTAACTTTAATTAGTTTTATGGGGTATTAATATATATTAAAATTAAATCAAGTTAAACAGTATTTTTAAAATAGTGAACATCCCAAAAATCAATCCAGAAACTACTAAAGTCTCTTTGATGAGGATCTCAACAGGCAGGTGCAGCAGATTTTCTCTTTCAGTTAAAGCTTCGTGTTTCAGTGTTGTGGTGAAAGGCTTGGTGCCAATATCTGCTTTAGCTATACTTAGTAGAGGTACAAAATAAGATTCATGTTTGAAGATCTAGTGGGAAGATACCCTACTATTCTCAAATAAAAAGCCACCACTCCCAGAAACTATTATTTTGTTAAAATAAGGTCACTCTGAATTTACTGATACAAGATTCATTCACTTACAGACCAGTTTTTTGTTTCTATTTTTATTCATGTGATGTCTAATACAAAATGCACTAATAATCTTGGAGTTGCCCTTAGAAAGGAACACAAAATCTTACATCTCCTCCACCTCCTCTTGATCCCATCTCCACATTATAATCATAAATAAGGCTAGTATTTTTGGATAGCTTTTTTTTTTTTTTTCATTTGCTTCCATTCAGCCTCATTATTTGCTTTCCTGGCTAGATAGGATTCTTGAGAGGTGAATAGCAAGAATCCTTGTGTGGGAACACAAGTAATTAAGAGTACTTGGGGTTCAGTTTGTCTGGTTTGGGGATTTTCTTTTCCTAGAGAAATAGGCTAGTATTATCTGTGGAATGTCACATTTCTAGGGTTTTTAAGCAAGTACACAACTGTGTTCCCTAAAATGCAGACTGAAAAAAACCTGTGTAGGCAGTGCTTCTCAGACAGGGAGCAGGGGCTCATAATAGAGACCAAGAGAGGAGCAAGAATGCATTAAGCTGGAACTTTGGCCAATCATTTCATAATGTGGAGCCATGCTTCAGGCAACAGAATACATTAGTGCCTTTTTCTGAATCACTCCCACTAATTTAGATAGCTGAAATCCTCATAATTTTCACTTAAAGAAAAAAACGTACTGAAAATCTTATCTATTGAGAACAGAAATACCTATATCTAGCAATTAATTCAAATGTGTCATAAATTCCCTATCTAGTAAACTAAACTGCTGTTATACTGAGGTCATTTTAAAGCCAAAATAAGATTAATCTCAGCTTTTCACCGTCTGTTCTACTCATTCTGAATGCAAAGGAGCACTGTCATCCAGTAGCCTTAAGGGCTAAGGTATTAATTACATAAATACAGCTGTATGTTAGACACCTTTGGAATGCTACTAAAGAGTCTTGTGTTACATGCGTTAGTCACAGGAAAACATTGTTGCACCCAAAGACAGGAGTGTTTGAAAGACAGCTCGATGGGATCATAAAAGGCTTTTATTCACTTCCCTGACGTTTTGATTAGAAATAAAAATACCTCTCCGTCCCAAAAATATTCATTTTAACAGGGAAATATTTGAAAGTTCATTTTAAAATAAGTGTAACTGCAGTATTTTTTGTTGTATTACTCTCTGTTTGGTTATCCCTTTGGCTGACTGATTACCATGCAACTGTATGTTTGACTCTTTCATGAATCACCAGTATCCCATCTTCAGTCTCAGACTTCTAGTCAACAGCGTTCCAACAGTGGGCTGATGACAAGATTTAAGACTGTAAACCCCTGACAGTTCACTGTGATGACATTATCAGTTCTGAAATTAAGTTAATATTGCAGCATTTGTTCATTTTCTGAGTAGAAGGGTGTTAATTAATTCATTTACTAATGTAACATTTTTCATAAAACGTACCATTTCAGATAGTAACCTTATTGAGAAAGTGTTGATGATAAAGCAATAAATGTTTTCAACTTGGAAAGGTGTTGTTTGTCTGTAATGTAAATTACACGTGAGACCCTAATTTGGCCAGTCTCAAGTCTGTAATGTCGTTTTTCATTTGCTATTTTGGCAATACTTTCCTGTAAGTTAAAATTGTGTTTTGCCTCTTGAGAAAGGCACGAATATCATACACTGTTCTATTACTCCAAATGTACATAAAAATCCTTCCTAATTCCATGCATACCTTGAAGTCATATTTTTAAGACATACAGTTTATGCTAGTAATTTACAGTAATATCATCCAGGAAATTAATTTTCTTCAGGAAATACACCATACAACCCCATATTCACAATATTAATATTTTATCATCTTTGAAATTCCCATTCTTCCAAAGGACTATATCTGTGACAGAATGTGCAAACTTGACATTTTAATTTTATCAATTTTTCTAACTTCTCTGATTTACATATATGGATTTTTAATGAAAAGAATAGACAGATTTTGAATGTCATCACTGAAGATTTTTTTTTATATTCCTGCTATTTCCAGTAGATCAACAACAGCCATAGAATATACATGCTAGCTTTAAGGTTTTTGAAAAGCTTCCTAGATGCATTATATAAGTCTGCAAGTTCAGAATATGCTGAGGACAGTCTGCTTCTGAAACCCATATATTACAGTCAGAATCATTCATATCAAAACCATTATTTCCACGGACAACTGCTGAAGTCAAGTATATATTATTATTAATTCAAAGTGATTCCTGTGAAATTCTTAACTTTACAGTGACTTTGACAAACTGCATAATTCATGCTGTAAGTAACTTCATTTAATCCTAACTTCACCATTTATTTTAGATTAGCATTTTAATGACGTGCATAACAAGGCCGTTTAAGCTTTGCAGATTTTCTTCATATGCTTATATACTTATGTTTGATTATAGAGTTTTGGTTTTCCTCTGGTGTATTTAAAAAGATGAAGGACACGGTATCTGTAATTATAGGGAATGTTAACAACTGGGTTAGGGGCACTGCAGTATAAAAGGAAGCAAATCAGAATCAGCAGTGGAAAAAAAAAATAGAAAAAGGTGTTTTCATTGTTACATACACTTTTTACATGTATATATTGTAATATTACTAATGTTGATGACTTTTTACAGCCTGAGAAAGATACCAGAAAATTCATTATATTTACAGCTAAATATTGGATACATTCTATTTTCTAAACAGAATGAGAGTAGTTGTGTGGTGTGTGCACATGCTAAACCGGTAGCTGGTTGTGCAAAATAGAGAGCTCACGCCTTTTTATTGTCAGAGGCATGACCAATGAATCAGGTTTTGGTTTTCTTTTTGTTGTTGTGATTTGGGTTTTTATGTTTTGTACTTATTCTGGATTTTGGAAGGTTTTGTTTCTTTTTTTTTCTGTTCCGCCAGTGTTATTGCAGAGCTGTGCTGCTTCCAAGACTTTCTAAATCCACTAAAAGCTAAGAAATAGCTCTAGTATTGAGTTAATTCTGTGATTAGATGTTCAGAGTCAGCTAGGTGCTGGAAAAAACTTATCTTAGATGAAAAGCAACCACTGTTGGCTTTTGTACTGTATTTTTAAAGAACTTGAAGACAGTGATTGGCAGACCTACTTTGCTATTTCCAACTTTTCAAAGCTGGATTTTTTTTCCATATCCAATTTGGATTTTCTTTCAATTATTTTGGGACATAATAAATATTCAAACAAATAATTTAATACCTCTCCACAAAGAATGATGAAGTGGAAATTTGACAAAGCACCAAGCCTTTCTGCTTCCTTCGCAAAGTTTATACAGTAAAATATGTTTTGATTTTATCAGAGACATCATCATTCCTTTAGAGGTGAAGAAACTCTAGCAAGTTTTTGACAGCTTCATCACAAGGAAGAACCTCTAGAGTCTGAAACCTCCGTCCAGTATGCCTGTGATAGAATAAATTAACATATGATTTTTTTTCTCTTTGAAGTTATGGCAGTATTTTGGCTAGATATGATTGAAAAGTACTTAGGTGTTGCAAAATAAGATGTCTATATTCTCCAGAGCATGACCTAAAAATGTAGGTGAAGCAATTAGTCTGGAAGATTTTTCTCCTTCTGTCTAGGACATTTTCAAATTCAATTTATAAAAACAGTAGACAAGTAAGATAAAACTTTTTCTTAAATAGGATTTTAGTCAAAGCAGCTATAGCATTCAATGATGATTTTTTTTATCGCTGAAGCTGTTGCAGGAACATCAGCCATAATTTTTGGGTAGTGCAGTTATCTTTGTGGAAGATTAATAAATGTATTCAACAACGTGCTTTGTCTCTGGTATCATTTAGTTTCATGTCTGTTCTATACAGCTGCTAATAAGCTTCTAGGTATGTCCATGACATTTATGAATCTTAAACTAGAGCGTATTAACTGAAGACGTTCCTCTGTATTGGGCAAAGATGTGTGGAATTCTCTTGTTTCAGAGAAATATCTCAGTTCAGCTGAATCACATTTTGGAATGGGAATAGTAGTTGCTTTAAGTTATTGCCTGAAGGTCCTCTTTATGTCCTCACCTTCAGAGCTTAAGACAATCCATCCTTGGTTAGTACGTATAAGTCCAAACCTCATGAATTTATGGAAATACTCCAATTCAAATATTAACTTCCAAACAATGGAGAAAGGCAGTGCTCAGAATGAACATTTCCTGATTCCAGGGATGAAAAGAACTTTCAAAGTGATGACTTAAATTTATGGTAAATTGAAACTTTTACTTTGCATCCAAGCTTGGCATTTATCAGGTTTAGTATCTTTAGTGTCAGATTTGAATTCAGTTCTTTACCTAATTTTACATATTTCTTTTCTTCAGTTTAACTTTGCCGGAAAAACACTGAATTTTAACCCTCAAAACCCCAAATTGTAATTCAAAACCAAATCCACATGTATAAAAAATATTTTAGAGGTAATATTCAGTTTTCTGTTCTTCTTTTTTACATTGAAAAGATTTAAAAGGACCCTACTCTCAGAGCAATTACAGACAAACCAGGCTTGAATTTCTCAGACAACAGAAATTCATAAAACTGAATTCTGTCCCCTAGGACTGTTTTGTATGGCTTGAAAGAAGGTATTGCTTATTCAAAGATGATTTAAAAAAACATTTTACAAATTACCTAGGAGTCTGAGTGATGAAGATACTATTTTGAATGTCCAAAAAAGTATGGGTTTTTATATTTTCTTCTCCTTTTTAGCACAATTTCATTAAGAAGAGTTTGTGCAATCACTTATCTATCTGTCATTTCCATTTACCTGCCAGTCAATTTAAACTAAGTTTGACACAGAACTACCAGAACTACTGGTTTTGGCACAGAGCTCAAAACCAGTATATGGTTCTGAGTTTTTAAAATTCATGGGTAGCTAGAAAGAAAAGTATATACCATATTGAAAGAAAAGCTGCTTCAGGAGCTCAGGAGTTATCTATTCTTTCTGAATTCTAGGATGACTCAGGTTGACTTGAACCCTGGCAATTCCTGTTCACTCCTGCCAAGGTGATAGGTGGGAAAAGGGCATAGAAGGAACCAGAAATAAACACAAGGTAGGCGAGAAGCAAAGCTGTAAACTCAAGATGCCACAAAGCAGATGTGTCGTAGGTAGAAACAACACAAATCCCTGGGAAAATAGTTCAGCTTGTTTCATTGTTCACTAAAAAAAGCGACAAATCAAAGTTGGTTTTTAACTTTACACTCCTGTAAATGCTTTTGAGAAAATACTGAGACAAAAATAAAGTAAACTGCTTAGAACGTGATGAGTAAATGCTGGTAAATTCAAGAGTGATATGATTATATAAGATGTTCAGGTACAATACACTGTGATCCAGGGGCATAATCAAACTTTTATGTATGTTATCGAGAGGTCACATGCCAGCTGAAATTAGTATCTCTATTTCAGGACTGCATTTAAAACCTTGAATCACAGTAGATTTTGTGACTTTAAGAGTTACCTTAAATACTTACATACGCACAGATTTCCTATTTGAAAGATGTTTTCAAATTTTGTACTACACTTTGCATCTCTGAGAACATGTCTGGTTCTGGAAGCAGAAATGAATGAATAGTTAATGCAGTCTTTAGGGTTCTAATTTTTACTACAAATTTTTAATAATCTAGGGACTTTGCATCCTATACCCGCATGACAGTCTTCATCTTTCTTCACCACATGAAGCGTGGTTGGAACCTTTGAAAAAAATTTGGAAATGCAAGCTGCTAAAAAAAAAAACTTTGTTACATAGGAGGTACAGGTGAACTAAAGGTCAAAATCTGCTTGATGTGCACTGCATTTTGCTATGATTTGATGTAGATACAAGCAAATACATTTGAGCAGAATCCAGTGTATGATCAAAGTCAAATGCACATGAGTTTATAGGTTTTGAACCTCATATAATCTCTTTTGAAGTTCATAAAATCTTAATAAACTTTTTTCCCCCTTTTGAGAATCTGGTGTTTTCATAGTGCTTATTTTTATTTCTGAAGCCACCTTTTTGATTGCAATTTTTGTTATTCTCAAAAACAATATCAATAAATAATTGCAGCAAGTTAATAATTTTTGCCAATCTGTCTGACTAATGCATGCATTTTGGCTTTGTTTGGATTTTTTCGGTCAGATGTAATTTGATTAAAATCAGGTTTTATGAAACAGAAAATAGCTTTAAATTTTGAACAAAAATATTACTGAAATAGGATTAACTTCAGCGTTTTAGGCCTAGAAACATAAAAATACTATGGCAGTCTGATACATCCGGCTGCTGTATTTGGGGGATAATCTAGGCCAACCTCTGGCCCAAAGTAGGGCTGAATTCAAAGCTGGAGCCAGATATCCCTTTGTCTTTTTGGGCCAAGCTTTGAGTTTCTTAAGGGCAAGATTTCACTGCATGTCTGAAGAAGCTGGTCCATGTTTAATCTCACAGTGCAAATAGCTTTTCTTTATATTTAATCATAATTTTCATATTGTCAACGTGTGCCTATTGCATCTTGTCTTGTGCATGTCATCAAGGAAACTGGCATCTAACAGTTGATTTTCAAGTTTGAACTCCTGATTCTAACTTTCTCAGGTAAGTAGCTAGAAACAGGTATTTACACATTCAGTGATGGCACTCAGTCATCTCCAGCACTGCCTCAGTGAGCTGAACCTCCTCTGACAGTGCCCATTTCTCTGACTGCCATTGAAATACAGGTTAGTTTTGTATAACTCTTTCTGGTAGCATGGCTTTAAAATAAATTGAATACTAATGCTTCATTGGGATTGGAAAGATATCTGCATTTATTTCTACCTTTATATCTTTTTACATATTTATGCCTTTTATAATTCAATCATCAATGTTATATTAGGATAATGAGTAACACTTTTTTATTTGCATACAGATTCTTTAACTTATTTTATAGATTTTCTCACTTTTGACAGTGAATGTTCTGATTCTATTCAAATATGGTCTGTCAGTGTCTGGTCTTTTGTGTGTGAGAGGTCCAATTAAAGATTAAAAATTCTGAAGCTTAGAGGGGAAGTTTTGTCATAAGGCTTATAAAACCTTTAACAAGGCTACTAAATAAATAGCGATATGTCAGTTTTTCCATTTTTGGGTATTAGAAGACGTGAAAGTTTTAATAAAGGACCTTCATGGTTAAGAGGCATGAAAAATTTTGGAATGGATTTGCTTTAGTTGGGAGAACCTAAAAAGACCTGTTTTGATGACGAAGAAGTAGCCATCCAATTCTCATGTCTTCAGTTAGAAAACTGGATTGCCACAGTCATTGTGCCATAGATAAATTATCTGTGATGCACTGACAGTCAGTAAGTGCATTTATGGAATGACAGGTGACTGTACTAATTTAAGCACAATAAGTATCTCTTATTAGCTATAATAAGAAAAAGTGTTAGTTTATATTAACTTGTTTTTTTCTATTTTCCTATATGTTTTCTTTAAAACTTCTTCTGAAAGTGAAAAGTGTTGGAGAATGGTTAGAGGAACAGGGACATGGATCATTGATAAAACCAGATCAATAAAAGAACTGTACAAGCAAAAGCCTGCAAGCAAAGGCCTGCATGAGAAAAAGCCTACATGAGAAAATGCCTGCGTGAGAAACAGGCCTGAGAACCAAAAGGGAGTTTTAAGGAGGTACAGTCCTGTGCTGATAAGATATACTGACCATGAGAAGGGAGGAAGATCTTTGATCTCTCAAGTCAAAACATGAATAATAGAAGCTTGTCTTCTATCTAACCCAATTATGTAGAAGTAACAATGCACTTTTGTAAGCTTAAACCAATCAAGAACTGACAAGCATATACACTGATACTATATAAGTGCCTCTGTATTGCTAATAAACGAAGCTTGCTTTATCAATCACATTGATTGTCTGCATGTCTTCCCCCACCGAAAGTCAGCAGAAAAGTATATTAAAAAGCAGGAAATACAAAATGTCTGAACTAAATGAAGGTGATTAAAAGAAAAAAGTTACTTTTGATGGTTCTTGTCAGACTATAGGTTCAATTTTCAAATACTTTTATTCAGTATGTCCTAAATATGGCAGATCCAGACAGTTTACTTAAATTTTGTTTTTTCATCTGCTGTTTTCTAGTCTTCCTGGTATATTGGCCAAGATGAACCTAAAATAGATTATAGGAAACATCTAAAATATGTTATAGGAAAACATCTTCAATATCACTGTGGTTATCATAGGAAATGAAGTGATGGAGGATTCTTTGTCACAGTAAACTAATTGGTCTCTCAACACATAGTGTATTTCTAGGAAACACCAGTAATTTATTTACTTTATTCATCTGCTTTCACTTGAAGTCATAATTATTTTTTGAAAAAACTCTGCATTGCCATACATCCATGAAAGGTGATGCCTCTGTTGATAGCCTCTGTAAAGATGTTTCATGGTCACAATGCATAATATATATGCCTTCTCCTGAGAAAGGAATTTTACGATTTTTTTTTTTTGAGTGAAAGGAATGTGGCATGAGACATAATACTTTAAGTACACTAGCAATAGCATTTATGTATCCCAAGAACACTGTGTCTTAGTAAATCACTTGTTCTAGGTAAATGATGGGAAACCAAACTTAACATTTTTATAGGGTTTACAGACAGAGGTGTGATGGAAAAGATATACGATTCTTTACAGAATCTGAATTGAAGACAGGATGAAAGTATCTATATGCACTCAGATTATAAATTTGTAATTTTATGTGTGTAAGGGTGGAATAATTTGTGTTTAAAGAATACAAGAAGTATGTTTCAGTATTTAGTTTTAGTTGAACTTTTACATTTTTTATATATTTTTTTAACTCCTTTCCTGAGTTTACCTTAAAAAAGAGAATGGAAAAGTTTGATTTTGATTAAAAGAGTAAAATAAATATATCTAGTTCTATTTTCCCTGTCTTCCTATAGGTTTAGTGAAATATCCAAGGTACAACAATATAGGAAATGAGAAATAGAAGAATGGCTAGGAGTGCAATCATTGCTGGTAAAGCCTTTGTCGTCTTCCTTAAAAATTAGTCATCTACATGGGGAAAAACCTGGCTTCAGTTTTCTCTTCCATTGTAGGAAATATGAGTCTTGCACATCTTAAAGACACATTCTCTTTTCTGATGTCACATTTTCCTCCTGATCTTTCAGTTCAATAATTGTTACTCTTGTAGCCCCTCGGAACAAATGAAATTGATTCCAAGAAGACTATCTGGAGAAAATGATCTGAAGTTGTTAGTAATTTTGATGATACCTAAGCTGCAATGTTACAGAGATAGATTTTCTTCAAAATTTATTTCAAGCTGGTATGTTGGAGTCCTTGAGAAACAATCAAGTAAAAAAAAAATCCCAGCAATGCAACAAAGTTCAGGGAACTTACAAGTGATGAATTTTCCAGATTCTGCTGTTCATATATTCTTCTTCAAAATTCTGTCTGTGCATTGCATTCAGGTTTGGTAACTGATATAAGGAGCAGGGGGAAAACTACACTAAATATCAAATTTTGGCTGTGGTTTCATATTTTCTTTTTCTGTGTTTGCTTTCAGATTTATTCAAAATATAATGGCTAGAAAGAAGCGTTAACAATGCAGAAAAGAAATTAATATAGGCTAGAATCTCAGACTGCAGAAGAACATCAGACTAGAGAACAATATCAGATTAGAGAAGCAGTTAATTCTACTAAAGTAATTGAGGCAGAGTTTTTGTTTCTGTTTTTAATCTGACTTTGGATGACATTTCGTAATTTCCAAGAACAGGTTTACCGAAAGTAGTCTCAATCATTCTGATTGACAGGAATGGCATTGATGGGAATAGGTAGATTCATCAGGTCAATGCTTCCTGGAGCTTGGCGGCTCCAAGGCTGCTATCATCAGAAAAATTTTGGGATTTTGACCATGGGATGATCTATTGACATCTGACAGAATGTGCCTTTCTTATAGGGGGAAAAAGTTCTAGCACAGGAGCTAGTGAGGGTCATTGATAGAGCTTTAAACTATCTTGGAAGGGGGAAAGAGACAAAACTGGTTCTGGTAGACAGAAAGTTGAACATGAACCAACAGTGCCCTGGCAGCCAGGAGGGCCAACCTGGGGTGTCCTGGAGTGCATCAGGACCAGCATCACCAGCTGGGCAAGGGAGGGGATTGTCCCACTCTGCTCTGCACTGGAGTGGCCTCACCTTGAGTGCTGTGTCCAGGTTTGGGTGCCACAATATAGGAAAGAAAGTATTCTAGAGCATCCAAAGGAGGACAACAAAAGGGGAAGGTGAAGGGCCTTGAGGCAAAGCCGTATGAGGAGTGTCTGAGGTCACTTGGTCTCAAGCCTTGAGAAGAGGATAGTGAGGGGAGACCTCATTGCAGTCTATAACTTCCTCATGAGGGGAAGAAGAGGGGCAGGCACTCTGGTGACCAGATTGGAAGGAATGGCCTGAAGTTGTGTCAGAGGAAGTTTAGGCTGGATATTAGAAAAAGACTTTTCACTCAGAGGGTGGCTGGACACTGGAACAGCTCCCCAGAGAAGTGGTCGCAGCACCAAGCCTGACAGAGTTCAAGAAGTGTTTGAACAATGCTCTTGGGCACATGGTGTGACTCTTAGAGATATCCTGTGCAGGGCCAAGAGTTGGACTTTGATGATCCTTGTGGGTCCCTTCCAACTCAGCATATCCAGTGATCCTGTCTTAGAATTTTTTTGTTGTGCTACAGCTGTCCAAGTAAATCTAACATATCTGGATGCATTTCTTAATAATGGAATTAACATGGCTGTGATTGTGTTTAATATTTTATACAACATTAAAGTGGAAACTCCTACTTCAGAATAAAAGCCTTAAATTGGGATAATTTACGCTCTTTACTGATTAAATTGCAAAGAAATGAAATAAAAAATAAATTCAAATTCATTTGAACACTGATTCTATAATTCTGTGAAAGGCAATTCTTAGATTCTACACCACACAAACCTTTTGAAATGCACAGAAAATCAGCTTTCAGTGTTCAGTTACCCTATTAATTTTGTATACTGGGCAAGTGCAAACAATGGTATTGTCTAGTTCTATTGATACTTTTGTGGGGTTGGTGGGAGAAGTTTTTGTAAATATTTCTAAAATGCCCTGTTATCAATGATCAATGTTCTAAATATAGATTTTGAAACTTCTTAAATGTATTGTTAGTTAGGTCTGCAAATAATTTCTTTAGTACAGAATGGGTTTAAGTTAGCATAAGCAATAAAAAGTTGCAAATAAGAGATTGGAAAGCAATCAGAAATTTAGGTGAATATGTGATTATATTTCTTCTGAAGTTAGTTTATAGATTCCTTTTCCAAAAAAAGCACATGTAAACAGAGCTCTGGATGGAGTTGTTGCAGTAGATATATTACAGTGAATTCTTTAGCAAATTTTTAATCGACATGATTTGTGAAAGTCATCACCTCTGCTAATCTTTCTATACAACGTCAAAACCCAGAATGAAAACATCTATTACTCAGTGAAGCGAATGGAAAAAAATGCGGCTTCATGCATTAGCAGTTAGTTCCGTGAATAATTCCTTTAGTACAGAGTGAGTTTTAGTTAGCAAAAGCACTAAAAACTTGCAAATAAGAGATTGTTCAGGAATTCTAAAATACTGAGACGCTGCAACTGGATTCTTAGCAGATGACATTATTGCCTTGAACAATTAACAGTCATGCATTATTAATATCTTCCTTTCCTTTGAATAAAATAATTAGGAAAACAACAGAAAGAGCAATATATGCAGTTGTGTATTTTTGGTCTGTCAATAAGGATATTCTTTGAACACATTAACTAAATTAAATGCTGTTTATGTTGATAAGATAACTCTGCTTTCACATATCTAATAAATTTTATACTGTCCACCATCTTTATATTGTCCACCATCGACAAAAACTATGGAAATACAAATCATAATTTTTTTGAAGAACAAGTGACAATTTAAAAGAAAGCTATCTAACAAATTTTGTTAGTACTCATTTGTTATAAGTTATCAGACCCACATCTCTGCAGTGTTTTTATGCCACTTATACCTGCTGTTGCTTTTGCTGCGGTGGTGGGTCTTCATTATTAAAACATTTGTAAGAGTTGTAGTTCCTCCTCAAAATCACCTTTAGCTTCCATACCATTTTCCACTACTTGAATGCAGAAATTTGTCAGAATGGTTTTTTTTTTTTTTCATCATTGAGAACAGCTTGATTCCATGGAAACTGTTAAAGTTTTTATATATTTGTGAAAACTATTTCATATGCCCCCTCTTGCCAGCCATTCAGGTGAGCAGGGGGTTGTCAGAGGGCCATTTGGAGGCTATTTAAAAGAGCTGATGGAGCAGCTCCCACCCTCTTTCGAGCCATTCAGGTGAGCAAGGGTGGGGGTCACAAGGCCATTTGCAGGAGATTTAAAGTGCACTGGAGAGTGCAAGAGACCTGGAGTGCAGCATGGCTGTTCACGAAGGCAGGGAGAGCAAGAGGGGTACAGCAACCTTCCTGGAGGTGGGCTGTGTGTCAGATGGGTATTCTGACTGATTTACCTTCCCCGCACCCCCATCCCGACTTGGCTAGATCCAGCAATGGTCTATGAACCCTTAAAAGTCATTTCTGCTGCTGCAAGTAGGGGTGTGCTACCCCCAAG
>NW_008240037.1:950091-953410 GCF_000691975.1 Corvus brachyrhynchos
CCCCAACAAAGGATGCTGCTGTCCAGGTCGCTGGCTGCAGGGAGTGTCTGAGCCTCCTGTGAGTACCAGAGTGCAAAAGATGCCTGTGTGCAGTGTGAGCAAGTGAATTATCTGCTCTGTCTAGTGGCAGAGCTTAAGGAATAAATAGAAAGGCTAGGGAATATTAGGGAGATCAAAAGAGAAACAAGCTGGTGGAGTTGTACCCTTCCAACCCTGAGAGAATCTCAGCAGGAGTCAGAGGAGTCCTGCCCCTCTTGCCATCAGGCAGAGGAAGACTTAGTAGATGGGGGGAACGGAAATGGGCTCCTGCTCAGGGAGGTAAAAGTATCCCCTCGCAACCCCCATTGCCTTCCCAGGTGCCCTTACAGAATAGATACAAGGCCCTGGTTCTAGAGGGTCAGGCAGATGACACTACAGAAAAAAATCTGTCTGGAGGGTCTCCCAGTTGCCCATCGTCTGTCATATGGGTTACAGCCCCAAGTATTAAGAAGAAAGGCAGTTGTAGTGGGTGACTCCCTTCTGAAGGGAACTGATGTCCCTGTACGTTGACCAGACTCATCCTACAGGGAAGTCTGTTGCCTCCCTGGGGAATGGGTGTGCGATCTTACCAGGATGCTCCCTGAGTTAGTTCATCCCTCTGATTATTACTCACTTCTTGTTGTCCAGGTTGGCAGTGATGAGATTTACAAGAAGGGTACCATGGTAATTAAAAAGGACTTCATGGCTTTGTGTTGATTGGCTGATGGGGCAGGAGCACAGGTGGTGCTCTTCTCAGTTCCTTTAGTAGCAGGGATGAATGATGAAAGGAATAGGAAAACCCACATTATCAAAAAGTGACCTAAGGGCTGGCACCATTAGCAGAATTTTTGTTTCTCTGATCATGGGGCAATTTTCACAGTGTCAGGACTGCTAGAGTCAGATGGGCTTCATCTGTCTAGTGAGGACAAAAGGATTGAGCCCATGTGTTTGCAGGGTTGATTGAGAAGTCTTAAAACTAGGTTTGAAGGGGGAAAGGGATGAAACCAGGCTCTCCTGGTTGAGCTGAAAAACAAGTTTTATATGGCCATTATGATGTAAATTACATATTTCTCAAAAGTCTGTATGTGATCTAAACTGGTAACACACTAGGCAAGCCCATAAAAATTGGTTTAAAGACAACTAAAATTTTTACTTCTAATGCAATTACCAGCATTTTATTTTCTTTTAACTTGTTTTGGTATATTGTATTTACAAAATATGACAGAATTGAATATATCCAAGTTAAAATGAATAAATGAAAGATCAGACAATAGTGCAAAGAAATGATATTTGGAATGCTACAAATATGCTATATATATTTGTAAACAGACATAAAATGTAATAGAAAAAATGTGATTTATAAACCAAGCAGAATCTTACAGAATTCTTAAGGTGATATTTTGAACAATAGCTGTAAGAGTAATTTTTGTGGTTGATTCAATTAGTTACTGGTGGCACAACCTTTTTCTATTTCACGCCAGTATCACAGCAAAGAATAGTCCTTTGCATATCTTACAAAGCCATCAGTTGAGCATCCATTACACTGGTGAGCCATAGAGTAGTTTTGGAATTGTTAATGTCTAATGAAATTTCAATATGATGAATTGTCTTTTGAAAGATGTAGCAATGTCAACTTTAGACAGACAAAAAGTTGTACTGTATATTGCACAACTGTATTTGCATAATGTTCTGCCATCAAACAGTACTTTAAATTCAAGCATTAAAAACATGGAGCACAACAAATTTAAGGTTTATTAAAGCTGGAATATATTCTGTGTGAACATCTGAAGTATTGTAATTAGTTTTACATAGTTGTTGCAATCATATAAACTATATGTTTCAGATTATTCTTGACTTGGCAATATCTCCTATGCCTGAAAGTTTCAGTATTAATTACCAGCCAGTTCATTAATTTTATAGATATGATTTCTCAGTGACAGACAAAATTCATTCTCATTATTCTTTAACTGGGAATGAGCCTGCAGTGAAAAAGTTTGGAGTCTCAGCAGCAGAAATCATGCCTAGTCCAGCCAATTGCATCAGGAAGACATTATATGTTCAGTGGCTACAATGGAGGAAAAGAAAATTCCTCGGTTTTTCTATGCTCAAGAATCTGTGATTACTGGGCAGCTGGAAGAGTTCTAATGTGTCTAAGCCTGCTTACTGGCAGTCTGTCTGACAACACAGATTTCCACACCCTCAACAAAGCAGGAAACCTTAACCCTGGAACAGTTCAAAGGAAAATGGGGACAATTACATGGTGGGGTTCAACAACAGATGCCAAAAGTTGTTTTACATTATACAGATATAAACTGTAGAGTTTACCTGTAAAGCATGTTTCAGTGAAGGATTTCTGCCACGTAAGCCTTGATAAGGGGAAAATGAATTCTACTGACATAGGCAGGGGAAATATTGAGTAAACTAAAAGGATATTTAGCTTGCTTATCTTAGTCTATGACCATCAAGTTCCAAACATCCCCTTGGCAATACAGATTTTCCCACAAAGAATCCAGCTGAAGCTCCTCCATATGTTTTATTCCCTAGTAATTGTTGAAGACCAGGTCTTGTGTCAAAGTGATGTCTTTGAATCCTCCCACTATGCAGTTCATATAATATTAAGGATATGTAGCCCCACCAGCAAACCAGTTGAGAAGAAAGACTGCATCTTTTTCAAGTAGAAGTTTTATCAATAACTTGAGATTAAGCCTTCTCTTCCAATTAAAATAAACAAACATGCAAGCAAGCAAAACCTAATAAAAGGAAGGTAGTTTCAAATATTTGAACTTAGTGTATGGGGTGTCAGACCAATGCTTTCTCCCCAGCCTCAAAATCTTTCTTCAAACTTGCTAAATAAGAGACACCGTATACTGCAGTGTTAATGACACTGGCATCTGCATATCTTTGGTCATAACTGAATAGCAAGTTATGTTCTTAGTTGCTGATCTCAATTCCCTTTTTGCTAAAATTCATGGAATGGCTTAACTGCTTTTTTATCCTAATTGGTTCATGTGTCTGCCTCTAAAATTAAATTTTTGTCAATAATTAGGCAATTATAATTGCAACTGTGAAACTGTTACAAAGCTTTTTATTTTCTTGTAGTTCCACTTCGACTGTTTTGGAGCATAAAAGTGGCATTTTTAGGAGGCATGTCTTCCTTTGTCAGGAACACTAATCCTTCTTAAAGTACCATCTAAGAGGTTTTTTCACTTTTCTTTTTCCTTCCAGAAATAGTTCTTGGAAGACTTGAAGAGAAAATGTGCGATTTAATTGCATGGGGGCAAGGAGATATGTTTACAGAAAG
>NW_008240037.1:953448-966118 GCF_000691975.1 Corvus brachyrhynchos
AATAAACTTTCCATTTCAACTTTCTATAAGAAAAAAACCTTAAATTTCCTCTAGAAATTGCAAATTATGTTAAAAGTTTCAGTGGCTGAACATCTGTTAAGACCTTACAGATGTACTAAAACCTATTTTATTAAAAATTATTATAACATTATTTATATGCGTAACCGTCCAACACTCTTTATAATACCAACAATATTACTTTCTTGGCAATCTCTGATAAACACCTGATATTTTAAATCAAAAAATTAAAGAATTGAATTAATAGTGCAATGGTTATGATAAAATTATGATACTGATGATAGATTTTGTATTTTGGAATATTTATAGCTACTATAATGAGTTAACTTTTAGCAAATTACATGTTAGGCAGAAGGACGAAAAACATTTTTAAAAATACACAATTATGGATTACATTGCTCCAATATCAATACAATAAATTAAGCATAGTCTTTATGAAAATATTTTATATGGGAAATATTTTTTAAAGTTGCTCTTTTGACTATATATCTACCTTGTTATGGATTTATATGTGCCAGATCTTCTGTTACCCGCAAGGCTGTAGCCTCCAGAGGGCTGTTACCATACGTGGTAACAGAAATGAAGTGTTTCTTTCACTAAGTCTTTCTCCACAGTACTATTACATTGTTTAACATAACTCTGTCACCTACTTGCCTCAGCAACGAAAGTGTTAAAAATACCTACTTTTGTATAATTCCTGATGCTATTTTTTACTACAGAAAGAATAAACTTTTTCTGAAGGTACGACTGAAGTCCATCTAAAACCACAAAGTCTTGTTCTAAATTTAAAGATACAGAAGTCTCAGGTTTTCTGCATTTTTTTTTCTATGTCATGCTTCAGTGCTTAAATTCTAATGTTATGATGTGCTATAATTCTTGTCAATATTGAAAGCATATGTGAATAGTCCTCTAATATCTGAACTGTATTGAAATATTTAATTAAGCATGAAAACTGTATTTAAAGGACTCTCTAATCACTTCACTTCCAAGTATCTCTTCTTAATTCCTGTTTTACTAGTAAGTTATCCAGGAAAAGAAAGCAGATAGAGCTATTGGTAGATTCTTAAATGATTTGTAATCATTTAAGAATAATTCAAAACCCCTGGCCTTTCATCTTAGTGGTACTCAGTTAAGTTCCAGTAATAATATTGTGAATTTTAACTTTTAATATCTCATTGATTATAAAGGCATATTAGAAATAAAAGATTATCATATGATGAAGCCTGTACCCCACTGTGTGAAATTTTTAACAAATTGCATCAGCATACATTATAAGGATAAAGTCAAATGGCTAAGGACAGCTTGAACAAATGAGTATGACCAAGTGTGTCTGAGAAAAATGCATTCCTTTTAGGATTTTTACATTGTATTTTATCCAGTGACCACTTATTACAAAATTTGGACTAAGTTCAGGGTGAGGGGACTTTTGTTTACAGCTGAAAGTAATCTTCACTGGATAAAAGTGTGTGAACCTCTTTGCTATTCAGCTTTGCCCATTTCATATTTTTGCTACATTGAGACGTATTCTCAGGTATGAAAACTGAGATATTGGAAAAGCACTAAATATTCCTTATATCATCCTCAGCAAAAGGCAACAGAGAATCCTGTCAAAATGTACTTCTTTCCAGTGTGTATAACGGAGTCAAACAAAAGAACTAACCACTTCAGAAGACCCTGTCCCACCAAAGCAAAGAAGCATAAATTTCCTGCATTCACTAGCGTGTGGGGAACCAACTCCACATCCATTGCCTTATGTCTCTGAAATACACTTACCAAGCTAAAGATTGACCCCCTGAATATTATTTTTGTCAGGTACTGTATACCTGACACAATCTAAATTTAGTCTCCAAAGCTGATACATATTTTACAGAAAATTGGAATCAGGCAACTAAAAAAGATAACATTTGCATTTTAAGCCCTGGGTAACTCCTAAGCAGGGCAGTAAGAATTCTGTTTAAAGGCAGCAGAGGAAGGAAAGAAATACATGCAGCTTGCAGCTTGGGGGAGTCAGTACAATATGCCATGTTTTCCCAGTATTTTCCTTTAGTTCTGATGCTGAATCTGAGCCTGTAGTGGATAAACTTTTCATGGAGTTTCAATGCAATATGTGTGTTATTTGAATAGTTCCAGGTGGAAGGGACCTACAATGTTATTTAGTCTGCCCACCTGACCACTACAAGGCTGACCAAAACTTAAAGCATGTTATAAGGGCGCTGTTCAGCATCACATTGGAGTAAAATGTAGCATAGGAAGTTATAGTTACATTACTAAACAACATTTCAAGCCAGCTGCAATAGAGAAAGAAAAATCACAGAAAAACATAGTGAACCCTATATTTTTCATATTAAAAATGGAAAAAACTTAGCTATTTTAGAGAGCCATATTACCATGTATAGCCTTGGGACTTATGTTACAGGAGGTTCTACATATTCTCCTATCCAGTGTTGGATACAGCATTAAACCAACCTTTGTATAGCGTTTTATTTTGAAAGTGATTATAAACTTTTTAATTGTTCAGTGGCCTAAATGATGACAAGCAATGAATGTAAAAATGAATCAAAAAATAATAATTCTTTGAATGCTTGATCTCAATTTTAGTTTTAAGGTTCTTGAAAATAGAACTGCATGTGGTATCATTGCTTGATCTGGAGGCTACTAAATTAGGATCTTCCCAATTATCTATCTCAGCATTAGCTGTGAGGAAAACTGAAAGTCTGACTCTAGGTTGTGTAAAATTAAGAAACGTACCTCATGCATCTTAAGCGTGTTGAATATGTATTAAGACTGGCATAGAAGACTGTCTAGAAGACAGTCAGGGCCAGTATCAAAGAACCTGCACTTCTGTATCAAGTACACTGCTGAACTAATTTTAAATTCACTGCATTTGTTATACTATAGTAAGTGTGTTGATGTCTTTCTACAGCTTTATTCTTGTCACCAAGTAGCTATGTGAGAATGCAGGAACAAAGTACATTAAAGTAGTTTCTAAAACAAAGAGTCAAAGTGGAATGGAACGCAAAATGACATTTGCTTTTACTGTAAACACTTCATTCTACTTGGAGTGTGCATTAATTGGCGATGTTGTAGCACAACCAAGGAAAAATAAGAGAGCAGGTTCTTAGAGAAATGATTGTTATGGGATGGGTTTCTGAGCTTTACTAAAATATCATTAAGCTCTATACACTTCTCTTAATGGTAATTCAATTTTACTTTGTTAGAAATTAATCTCAATTATGAAGCTTGTACAATACTTATAAATCACCTAGAAAATTTCTATGTAACAAAAACAATCAAAGGCCTACTCTATAATAAGAGAAAGAGGATAAATCAGAAAACAGAAATCTGTCATAAATTGGCTGCATACAGAATAAATGGTGATAGTGCTGAAACCTTTAGTCTTACTGTTTGAACTGAAACAAAATGTGATTTCATCCACTTACAGAATATCATTGTCACTGTATCAAGAAAAATGCTACCAACAGAAATCCCTAAAGAGAGCATCATTATTCAATTAAAAATTTACAATATAACTTTTTAAAACTGACCAGCAGTGACTGTGCTTTCTTACCTTGTTTTATATCCAAAAGCCATAAAAAAGAGAATATCTTACATTAAAAACATAGTAAAATTAATTAGTGAATACAGATTTCTTTTTTTTTTCTGATACATTACTATGCAGCAGTAATTCAGTGAAAGAGGATACTAGTGTGTGTCCCCTCGCCTCTGCATCCCCATCATTTTCTGGCTACATATATAGCAAAATTATCAGAAATGTATGTTTTACATGGGGAGATAAGTTGATGAGTTGCCTGGCAACAACATCTGTGTCATTTTCCCTTCGGTATGTACTATGTATCCATGTCTAAAATGCTATTTATCTGCATTAGACCTAAGCAATTTAGGTTGTGTGGTGAGCATTAGCTATCTGATAACCATATATTTTGGGGTCGACCAGATGCACTTACAAGCAAAATAGAAACAGCATAAATCCTCTGTTGTCTATTTCCAAATTATGGCATTATTAACATTGGAGTATTGCCTCCCACTCCTTTGGTCCTTATTCTTATTGGTATCCATTAATCTGTGACAAAAGAAAGTGAAGATCAGCCTTTATTATCAATTTTCCTTATGGCAGTGACATTGTTCTAACTATGACTGTCTTATCATAGCTGCATCTCTTGCATTTCAGAAAAAAAATTCTTGATCCTTTTATCAGTGTATCACCCAGTAAGTATGATAAACTCATTAAAGTCACTAAACACATCTCTGGATCACTATGTACACAATTTCACCTTATTTAAAAAAGAAAATAAATAAATTAACAACATCAAAAAAACTGACACCAAAAAAAACCACACCCAAAAACATAGACCAAAAAACCCAAAGACTTCAAAACCCATAAAACAACAACAGTAAAACCCTATATATGTCTCTATATGTCTATATTGAAACATGCATATGTATACAAATATATCTACAGATATGTGTACATGCACATATGTATCTGCATATTTACATAAACCCCATTGACATTTCTGCCTCAAAATTGTGCTGCAGTTGCAGTACAGAAATTAGCAACTATGCTACAGTCATCTTACAATGATTATTCCTTTTCAGAAGGAAAACTCCAAACCATTGATTCTGAGGAGATGTAGAGAACAGCAACTCTCATATCCTTAAGATTTAAAAAAATCCTTTCATAAAAGTTTGTATTTTGAGGTGTTTCTTATGCTCTGCTACTTATATCTAGCTTACAAAACCTTAGTGCATCAGATTCTTAAAAGCAATGCTTTTAACTAGGACGTATGTCAAAGGATATAGAGAAATATTAAGAGAATTACAGCTTCTTGGATGGGGAGGGAAAAAATGTTTTTTTTCTAGTTTAACCTGACCCTTTTATCCATGTTGAATATAATTCTGACAAAAGAGAAAATTTGAAAAAAACATCAATGCTAACCATTTAAATTCTGCTAACATGTGTGAAAATGAGTTATTTTTCTTTATCTCTTCAAAGTGTTATGTGAAGTGTCACAGCAGGTGAAATGGAAACTAGAAGTTCTGTTCTTTCAAATAACCTCATCTTACTTGTACATACTACGCTTATTGAACTCACTGAACAGCATAGTTGTGTGTTTAGATTAAATATATATGTACATATATATATATTTAAATTAATCTCCTGTTTAGACAGGATATTTAATGTATGGATTTCCTTTCTTCTAGTGATTCATCTTCTCTTTCATGACTAGCGAGAATCATTATGCTGATCTGGTAATACAGCACCGTCACCAAATACTGAACTTCTTTTATTATTATTACCCAGTTGTTATCTTAGACAAGCAACTGATGGCTTTTATTAACAATGTCAGGATTGTGGAAGGATTAGCCAAATAGATTTTTACTGCACCTTTCATTGCTGTGATTTCTTTTGTTCATAGATTATTTGTAAATAAAGATCAGAGTATTCTTCCAAATCCTTAAATTGAAAACTTAAAAAATCCCTCAACAACCCAACAAACAACAGTTAATCAGATTACACAGTAACTATTGTTCCTTACAAGATTATGATTCAAATTCCTGATTGAATATGGAAATAGAATATGCAATTTTGGTTCTATAACTTAATATTGTCCTGAATACTAGGGGACCATTTCTTGACATTACAATGGATAGTCTTTAGAAGTACCTTGGTATTGACCTGTGACAGGTCAAGAAAGGGCTTCAACAATTACACACTATTTGTCATATGAAAATCTCTATCCTGAGTTTTGCATTACTATGACTTCTGACTTTGATTTAAAAATATATTCAAGTTACAAAGCAATAAAGAGAGAGATTTACAGTTTTCATTTGGAAATGTGCTTATAGGAAATTGAAGATTTATATTAAAAGTCCATACTATTTATCTTGAACATTGTGTAACACTTAATATAATTTAGAAAACTAGAGTAGTTGATCATGTAATTGCTGCCATAATTTTAGTAGGGAAATAATGATTAGTAACAAAATTGCACATTAATTTTGTCTTCATGTCTCTTTAGTTCACAATTTTGTCAAAATCTTAGACAATACCTGCCAATCAGGTATATGATCATTGACTGAAGTACTGCTGAATATACTCTTTTCAGTGACCTGAGTAACATGTTTCATTGATAAGAATATTTAATTGTGTATGCTGAATAATATTTGTGCACATAAGAATTAGAATATGGAATAAAATACTATATGTGATCAGAAGGTTCTCTTAGTTTTACTCCTTAACCTCAAAAATTAATATATGTGCAGATCAATTTTTTTTTCCTTAAAGTCCATTTTCAGTTTTTTCTTAAACTCCAATTTTACAGGAACACTCGTGTTCTCACCCATCTGTGAATATGATCTCTGATCCATGAGACACTGAGTGTAATATCCGTGACTGAATGTAGATATCTAGCAACATCTTAAACGCCTTGCCTGGTCTGAACTCCATTAGTTATTGCTGAAGAAAATAATCTTCTCTGGATGTCATATGTCCAGCCCAATGTGAATATCTTTGATATTTTAAGATCCTTAAAACAGTATCTTAAAAATACATTTGACTCCCTCAATCTTTTGTCAACAAATATTTTATAACTTTTTGTATTCATAAAAAATTAATGTTAAGGAGAAAAATTTATGAAATTCTATAACATTATTCAGCTAAGGAATTAGAGAATAAAACCCCCAAAACTACCGTCAGCTGCAGGATTTATGATTATTTCTGACTTTCAATAAGTGAATATATGTTGGCTGCCATGCCCACTCCGCAACAAGTAAGCTGTAACCATGGTGTCCTACTTTTTATACTTGGGATTCCATAGGGAGAGAATTTCGGTATGCTATCCAGATGGGTGTTGGTTTTGATTAACAGAGGGTCTGATGGGATGAATAAGACCAAGATTGTAGGAAATAACAGAAAGGATGCAGATGTATAAATATTCTTTCCTTCTCCCAGACCTAGCAATGAGTTAACGTGGCTGTTCCACTAAGCTATCATTTTTATGGTAACTGTTGATGTTAAAAAGAAATAAAACAAAACAAGCCCTGGATGTCTCCCTAAGCAAAGATATGAAATTTGGGCATGTCAACAAGAGAAATCATTGTATAGTAACTTAAGATATGAATTTCAAAATGCCTTACTGAGGGACATTTTACAATTACTAATACAAAATGACTTTCATGTTAGCTGTACAGTTACCTCCTTATATTCACACTGTTTCAGTGGTTTTGCTTTTCTTTTACTATTGTTCATTGCGCTGCTTTTACAATGTTATAGCATAAAGAAACTTTTTTCTATTAAACAGAGTAATTAAAAGCATATTTTCAAGACTGATTTGTCAAATCACTGAGGGAAATGGCTTTCCTGTAAAATCAGGGCTGTGTACAGTGTAAAAGACACGATTAACAAAATAAAAAAATAGTCTACTGAAAAATAAATCAAGATATCTCTTCTGCAAAGTGTATTTTGTTGCATTAATTCATGGATTGTATATGCTATCCTCTGAAGTTCTTTCTGTTGGAAAGAAAAAAATGAAGGGTAAGATTATTTGAGAGAGTATTGGATAAAAACACTGCAAAGAGTGAAGGACATTTGAAACAGAAGTCTTGGATTCAGAAAGGTGATACAAAGTCTGGGTGAGATAAGGTAAAGAAGAGTTTCATTAAGTGAGCCTATGGTTGATACATATGAAGGGAAAAAGGCACAAAGGAACTGCAGGTGAAATTGTTCTGTCTGACCCTTTGGCATCCAGAAGGTATTAGCTTTTTAATGGGATATGAGAAAATACCTATAGAAATACAGAAAAATGGTGCTGCCTTTGTTTTTTCAAGTTACTTAGCCAATTATAAATGTCAGTGTTTGCATAACAGATTTAAATACTAACAGACTATATGTCTGTATGCTATGAGCATTGAGAAAGCAGTAATAAAATGTGGAGAGGTTATAAACCAGGAACAATAACGGGGTGGATGGTGATAAGGATGCTACCTAGTTATTCATAAAGAGACAGGTGCAACTGTCTCCTCTGCTGAACAAAAATTTATTTTCCTTTGGTGGCTTTGTATTGAGAATTATTGTCAGAGGTGGAAGTCAAAACAGCAGATGGGTAATCTGGAATTCAGTAAATAGAGCAGTAAAATTATGTTAAAGGTGAAAGCATCTGCTTCATCGAGGTTGTCTGATAATCATGGGCTGTTTCAATGCAAAAAGGAGTAATAAGTAAATGGGGCAGTGTTAAATAAGAACACAGGGAGATATAAACGTATTAGACAACAAGGGGTAACAGAAACAATGGCAGAGTGCAAAAATCCATGGTTAATTATTGGTAGACCTTTACGAAATCCCATGTAGAGCTCTAGAGAAGGCCATGTAGTCTTTGCAACTGATAAAAAAGGGAAAATAAGATGAATTTGAGGATTTTGGAATTTTTAGGGGATTTGTGAAGCTCTGCAAAGTGTTTTAAGACAAATCAGGGATATAAAAAGTGCCCATTCCATGTAAAATACTGCATGTCAGTACACCTGTGTGACCAAGTCCTGCATCTGATCATCTCTCTAATCTTCTGAAATCCTTTCTTAACTCTGTTTTCGTGTAATCTCATCTGTTTTGTGCAATTGAGTACTGTAAAAGACTAGTGCCAGCTACTGGTGAGGTGGGTGTCGCTGTGAGTTGAATTGGTGTCATCAACGAGGGTTCGTCCAGGGCGTAGGAGCCCCAGGGGTGTCAACTGCCAGAGGTAGGAGGGGTCTCAGCGGCAACCACTGAGTTGGATGAGGGTTTTGACAATCTATCAGAGGGGAGACAACAATGCATGTCCCATAAAACCAGCCACTGGGAGAGACTGGCCTGACTGGGATGAGTGAGGGCCTGAGCACTGATGATAGAAGTGCAACTGTGGCTCACAGCTCATGTGCCTGGTGCTGGCTGTTGAGGGGGCAAAGTATCTTGCTTTCTCTAAACCTGCATATTGTGCGGTTTGCTAGCAAAGCTCAGGCAGGACAAGCTGGGAGTAGTTCCAAGGTCCAGGCAGGGGTATCAGGCAGGCAGTGGACCTGTCTGTGTAAACCTGCATTTAGGTGAGTCCTGAGAGTGGATTTACATGTTAAGGAAACTTCCCTGACCAGCTGACCTGGAGCCACTCTGGCAGTCACACTGGCACCACCTGAGCTGGGACCAAGGCCCTTTCACAGCTGCA
This sequence comes from Corvus brachyrhynchos, assembly GCF_000691975.1. Taxonomy (NCBI): domain Eukaryota; kingdom Metazoa; phylum Chordata; class Aves; order Passeriformes; family Corvidae; genus Corvus; species Corvus brachyrhynchos. The sequence goes on from NW_008240037.1 coordinate 962,679, forward strand.
CACCACACTCAGACAGTCACACAAGGTTTCCTCACCAGCTCAGCACCAAGTTTCCATAACAGAGTCTCAGACATCTTGATCCTTAAAATACTTTAATCTTGGTGCAATACCTAAATAAGAGAATAAGAGCCTGAGCTGGTGTTTCTGAGAGGGACCCTGAACAAAGGAGTCCCTGTGGTTTTTTTACCCTCACAGCCTAAGCATGGTAAAGCCTTGGGGGCTGCTAGCTCCTTGTCGCTGTTTGGTCACCTGATTTTACTACCACTTGTCACCTTCCTCCCTGAGAATTGTTTTCAATAATTGGAAGATTTTCCAAAGTTGTTGTTATGTATTATTTCTCTAAGCCATAAGCAATAATTCTATGCCATATTGTAATAATGACCTACACTGAGTTTTTTAGAAGCGATTTATTAATAAATTTCTCGGGAGGCTGGAAGTATGCAAACTTTAGCCTTATGCTTGACAGTACACTTGATGCAGTTGTTAATGAATCAATAAGGCACAGTCTCATGTGTCTTAATTCCAATTAAAATGTTGGAACTATGTGAGACGGAGCTGATGTCTAGATAGATAATTATATTTAATAATCTGTGTCTATATGCATAAATAAATCCACATCATTCTAGCTGGTTGCGAGAGATATGCTATCTTCTCTGCATGTCCAGTAGGATTTGAGATTTAAGAATTTCTTCCCTTCCATCTGGGATTTGAATACAGAATTCAAAAAGCTTATTGTACAGAATTAAAACTAACAAAATTTGTTTTTAAGTAATTTAGAACATTCACAGTTTTAAAGAAAATGCACCAATGATGTACAGAAATACACTCATCATCTCTGAATTACCTGCACATATTTTCTCTTAATAGCTGTAATTCTTGCTTAAATAATTTTTGAGGATTTTGAAAAATTATTTAAAATGTAGATAAGTCTGTATATTCCATCAGTTTGGCTGAAATCCTACAAGCAAATTTGACTGGGATTGAATGTCCATACATCTTTTCTGTATACACTACTTTTGCGGAATAAATTTGATGACTGCGAAAAGATTTTTGATGTTTCTGAAAAGTACCGTCAATTCAATATGAAAATGTTACATTTTCTCAATTTCAAAGATTATAAAGCAAGCTATATTCTATTTCAGGCTTCAAGAGTTGGACATTGGGGAACGATATACTCTCTTAGCAAGCAGATGTTCTTTGTAGGCAGGCAATAACCTTGCTCTGTGAAGAGAAGTAGCCTCCTTTGCAAAACAGTTTGAAGACCAAATACTCTACCCTCACTCTGTTGACTAATGAGAGTCTAGGTACCTAATATTCCCACAGGGTATGCCTGGAGTTAATTAATGAGAAACATTAAGCACAAGAATCTATCTAAAGCATTGGCTAACCCCAGGCTGAAAAGCAGGCATTTCCTTACTTGGAAAGCAGAAGTCATTCTCAAAAAGTGAATATCCCATAAAATTGTTTCAAAGCACCGGCTCTGTAGGTATTTTTCTTGAATTTTTGAGGCTAGTTCTCCTTCTATCTATCAATTTGCTGACAGTTTTGGGGAAGAACAGAAAAAAAGTATATATTTTTTATTTATTTGTGATCTAAATATAACTAACACATTTTGAGTATTACAATTAAATTACAAATGAAAAAAAAATAATTCCAAATATAAGAAAAGGACAGATGTCTAGTTTATTAATGGACAAAGTAAAATACTTAACATCAGAATGTTTGTAGTGTCTCTAAATATATATGTACATATATCTATATAAAGCTGAACATTTTTTACTTGAATTGCAAGTTTTCTTGGTATCTGTACAAGTATTAATATTATTGACATTTTTGATTCCCCTCCCACCCCATACAACTGGCTAAAATAATTTGCTCCGTAGTATTTCTAAAATTACCTCCTTCTTGGGCCATTGGAATTCTGAACAGAAAAAATATATTACTTTAAATAAACAGGTAACACATAAAGCTGAATATAATCCCCATGTTATAAAAATTCCCTGCATTTTACAGCTAAGCAATAAAGAAAATATTCTTTACATTCAGAAAAATCATATTTTGTTTCAAATTTTACCATGATATGAACAACTCTTTTCCTCAACGTTACATTTTTAAATTACATTCAGTTTTTGTTAGACTTCACAACTAATAAACGAGAGGATCATTAGAAATAATAAGGGATAATGGAGACAGTGATAAAAAAACATGTTCTGCTTTCTTTTTCCTATTGGGAAATACCGTATCTGATTTTCTTGTCTTCCAAAACTCATTTTAGACAATCAGTTGTGTATTATTTCACATGCCCAAAACACTTTTAATTACAAAATATTTTTCAAATGTACATAAAGTGGAATGTTGGTTATTGTTTAATCGAATTCTAAAATGCAGCCATCTCTGGAACATTATATAAAATATACTGTGTGAACTGAATATCTGCAGGTAACCATGATGGCCAAAATCCACACCTGAAGTGCAAAGAGTAGATTTATTCCATCACTACACTGGCAGAATGGGGACACATGCACTGCTAAGTTAACCCCAACTTAGCAGGGGCAAAAAGTGCAAGAACCCTGCCTGGCCTCACATTAAAAAAAAAAGGTCTTGATGCAGGCACAGTCCTTCACAAGGCTGTTTTACAATCTCCAAACTTCTTATCTCCCTTCCTCCCTTACAAGGAGGGCCAAGCCTATAGGAAAAATGCTTATGTCTCTAACAGCATCCTGTTACCTGATTTGAGAGACTTCCATTTCTTTTCAGCAGACAGAAAACAACCTGAAACAAACACATGTATGTGAATTTCCCACGCTGAGTATTTTTAGCATCTCCCAGATGCAAGGTTGGTATTTCAGCAAAGAAAATTCTAAAACCAGCTTACTTTTCTTTCTTTTCACCAATCTTCCATTTTCAACCCCTTTCTCCCCACATACTCTTAACTGCTGGGCAGAGGAACAAAATAGAAGGTTTTCAGAGAGGAACTGAAGTAAAGCAACCTCAAAAAATTATATAATCAGTGCATGAATTTTCTACATATAATTTCTCTGAAAGAACTACAGGAATGACATTCAAAAAGCCACACTATATTATTTATGAGATTTCTCCTAATTTTGCATAAGAATGTATCTATCTGCTTTGGGTCTTGTTTTTTTGAGGTCAGAAAATTTAATTTACTGTGAAGGAGTGATATTTGTCTACTTCCTTAGATAGCTGCCTAATTTTTTTCAGGGAAAGAAAAGTGTCTCACATTCAGCTAACTACACATTTTTTCTGAAATAATGTAAAGCATACAGAAGTGCTTTTTTTCATACTGAGTCATTTAAAAAATCATCTGTAGTTCTGTAAGTGCTAGGTTTATAGCTTTGTGGTTCTGGTTTTGCTGATTGATATTTTAAAAAATTACTATCCTGGTAGAAGTCTTGCTTTTTTAACAAAAAGTTGAAAGA